>NW_016690440.1:224356-386617 GCF_001604755.1 Lepidothrix coronata
TGTCCATGCTCTGCTTGGGAATCCCACCACTGCTACCACCAGCAGCCCATCCCTGCAGCCCAGGGACCACCTGGGTGTCCCCAAAGTGGTGCAAAGCCCAGGTGATCCCAGGGCTGCAGAGATGTGGCATGGTGAAACCCACTGCCAGATGAGAGCACCTTTTAAGGGTCACCTGAAGGGTCTCCCTTGAGCCAGCTCACCATCAGCCTCTCCATGTCTCTGACAGAAACACGCCCGAGGCCAGGTCCTCTTTGACATGGTGTGCGAGCACCTCAACCTCCTGGAGAAGGACTACTTCGGCCTCACCTTCTGTGACTCAGACAGCCAGAAGGTGAGCACGGCGGGGTCCCTCTACAGCTGCCCCTTGCACGGTGGGGACCCCCCTGACCAGCTGTCTCCTTGTTGCAGAACTGGTTGGACCCCTCCAAGGAGATCAAGAAGCAGATCCGCAGTAAGTGCCCAGGGAGGGTCCATCCTTCCCAGCCCTGGGGTATCCCATGGAGCTCCAGGATAGCTCAGCTGTGGCTGTCCTACAGTGTGTCCCCTTCTCACCTGCTCTAGAGAGGACCTTTGCCAGCTGGCCTGGGGACAGGGATGCTGATGCTCATTCAGCTAAGTGTTACCCACCTCTCCTCTTACTCATGAGAGGCGCTGGGGGGCAAAGGACCTCATCTGTGCCACCAGAGCTGAGACATGGTGCCTCTCTGAGCACCACTTGCCCTGAGCAGGGAGGAGAGGGACGGGGGGAAAAAGTGGGGGTCCTTGCTGGGACAGGTCCTGGGGCCTTTGCCCATGATGTTGCATTACTGGGATGGCAGAAATGACACCTGTAGTCCAAGGTGTCATTTTCTGGGACACAGGAGGCTTTTGCTGTGACAGTGATGCTGTGATAATGATCAGGAGCTGATGGCTTCTGAAGTTGTGATGCTTTTCTCTCCCCAGCCGTTTGGGAAGGATTAACCAGGTCATGCTGGTATCCCAAGGGCTGTGCTCCAAGCAGCTTCTGCAGCCCCCTGTCCCTGCCTTGTGCCAGGCTTAGGGGATGCATGGATGCTTCTACACCCTGTGTGCAGCCTCACGGGTGCTGTCCTGACTACCCTCTGCCCTCTCTAGGTGGGCCCTGGAACTTTGCCTTCACTGTGAAGTTCTACCCTCCAGACCCTGCCCAGCTCACAGAGGACATCACAAGGTGGGGACCACACACCTCCTTCCTGGGGAGCCCCGGCCTGCATTGAGGGGCACACGTCTCCCTCCCAGGTAGCCCCAACCTGCTCAGGGGGCACATGCCCTCACCCTACTCTCACCCTCTCCCCCCTCCTGCAGATACTACCTGTGCCTGCAGCTCCGTGCAGACATCATCACGGGGCGCCTGCCCTGCTCCTTCGTCACCCATGCCCTGCTGGGCTCTTACGCTGTCCAGGCCGAACTGGGCGACCACGACACTGAAGAGCACGTGGGCAACTATGTCAGCGAGCTCCGCTTCGCCCCCAACCAGACACGGGAGCTGGAGGAACGCATCATGGAGCTGCACAAGACTTACCGGTGAGCTCCAAGAGGGGATGGCACTGGAGAGCTGGCCCTCACCTGGTGGGGCACCTGCCTACGTGTCCCCCTCTCTGTTTCCCTGCAGCGGAATGACCCCTGGGGAAGCAGAGGTCCACTTCCTGGAGAATGCCAAGAAGCTCTCCATGTACGGGGTGGACCTGCACCACGCCAAGGTATGGGGCCATGGGGCTCCCAGAGCCATGGTCAGCACCATCCCACCCTGCTCCTGCACACCCCTCTTGCCCACCCCTTCCTCCCAGAGTGAAGGCTCAGTGAGGACACACTCCTGGCATGGCTCTAGGTGGCTCTGAGTGTCCCCGTGTTGGACCAGAGGAGCTCCAGAGATCAACCAGCCTGGGGTTCAGGGCCCCCGTAGCACCTAGAAGGAGGGAGCACGGCACTATTGGCCAGGCTGGTTCTTGCTTCACTAACTGAACTGTTCCCTCCTGTCCCCTTCCCTCCTCCAGGACTCAGAGGGCATTGACATCATGCTGGGCGTCTGCGCCAACGGCCTCCTTATCTACAGGGACCGGCTGCGCATCAACCGCTTCGCCTGGCCCAAGATCCTTAAAATTTCCTACAAGAGGAGCAACTTCTACATCAAGATCCGCCCGGGTGAGGTGGGTGCCAGGTGCCCATGCAGCCCTGGGGCACAGCAGAGTGCTTGTCCTGTGGGACTGGGGCTGATGGTGGGCACTGGGGCTGATGGTGGGGATGTCCTCACCTGGCTCCAGCCTCTGTCCCAAGGGTCCCACATGAATGACCACACTGTCCAAGAGAGCACATCTCCTGTGGCGTGGATTTTCTTGTCTATGCTCTCGTGACTTCAGCAGCTGTGGGACCCCAGGTTCCCATCCCTACCTGACATACACCATGACCCTGCTGGTGTGGGGAGTTTGCCCAGGAAGGGAAGTTGAGGGCCATTTTTGGCGTGTCTTCACAAAAAAAAAATCAGATTTTTTCATTCATTTTCAGACTTTATTTTTGCTCTTCTATGTACACTGGTAGGAGAATGCATTTCCACCCAGGTCTTCCAGCAGGCTGGAATGGCAGCATATCTGAAAGGGAGAGTGATACCCTCACACCAAAACAGCTGTAAAAGCTTTTGTTTCTTGGAGGAATTCATCTTGCACTGAAAAGCCATTTACAGCTGAGGGAAGTGCTTGGGCCGGAGGCGTGGGCAGTGATCCCATCACCCTACTGGGTGGCATGGACCTTCCCAGCACAGCTTTGAAGAAGACTTTTGGGGTTTTTTTGTATGGTCATGGCTCCAGCCAGGGGAGCCTGAGGGCTTTGGCAAGGTTCTATCCCATCATGTCCCCTAGGGCAGGATCTGCCTGTAACAGCCTATATCCGTCTCTCCCAAGTATGAACAGTTTGAGAGCACCATTGGCTTCAAGCTGCCCAACCACCGCTCAGCCAAGCGGCTCTGGAAGGTCTGCATAGAGCATCACACCTTCTTCAGGTGAGGACACCTTCTCCAGGCCTCCCTTCTGGGAGGCAGACATGCTTCTGCTTCTGTTGCAGTGGGTACATGTGGGGCACAGTGCCGGGGGGCCTGACTGGGGTTTGCTGATGCCCCTCCTCCCCTCTGACCCCTAGGCTGGTGTCCCCAGAGCCACCCCCCAAGGGCTTCCTGGTGATGGGCTCCAAGTTTCGGTACAGCGGGCGGACGCAGGCGCAGACGCGACAGGCCAGTGCCCTCATCGACCGCCCAGCTCCGTTCTTCGAGCGCTCCTCCAGCAAACGGTACACCATGTCTCGCAGCCTTGATGGAGGTATGCCCCAAATTGGGGAGGGGGAGGGAGATTGGTCCGCTGGCGGGAGCAGCGGGGTGCTGCTCGGCTCGGTTCTACTTTGCCTCATTGAGTTGAGCAGGGTCACAACAGCATTGGGCTTCCTTCTGGGGGCTGTCCCCAGTTGCATCCCCATGGCAGAGGGTCTGTCCCCACCCCAAGTGGTTGCTCAGATTGTGTGTGAGCAGGGGGATATGGCAGGGCTGGGGTTGGGCAGCTTGGGGACACCTTCCCCCCGGCTCCCTGTGCCTTAGGACACCTGGGACCATCTGTCCCTGCTGCAGGGCGTTTGGGGCTCCTTGATCCCCAGGTAAGAGCTAGCAGAGTAGGGGCAGGGGGTGGGGGAATGGGGGAGGAACGGGGGTGGCAGGGCTGCAGTGACCCGGGCTCTCCCCCACGGGCAGAGTTCTCACGTCCAGCCTCTGTCAGCGAGAACCATGATGCTGGGGCGGAGGGTGAGAAACAGGACGAGGACGGTGAGTTTGGCAGCAGGAGGCAGTCTGAAATGGAGGATGAGGAGGTGACCACCCCGACGAAAATCAAGGAGCTGAAGGTACAGCCGAGGTGGGCAGAGGAGGGTGGGGGTGGAGGGGTAGGCAGACAGGGGACCAGGCACAGGCAGCAGGGCTGGGCTGCAGGCGGGAAGGGTCACCTCAGCGCACAGTGCCCTGCAGCCCTGCCTGTGTCAGCTGAGCCCCAGGCTGGTGGGACCCCAGGGATATGGCTCTTGGCCCCACTCGTGGAAGTGAGGCGGTCAGAGGGGTTTGGTTTAACTGAGTCCCCAGAGCCCTCCAGGTGATCTAAAGGCTCCTCCCCAGGCAGGGCCGGATCTGGGAACAGTCCCGGTCTGGGACAGGGATGGGGATGGGGACAGGCCAGGAACATGAGTGCCCGCTCATTCCCCCCACTGCCCATGCACAGCCCACCCACTGCCTGCCCTGGTCCTTGGGCTGTCCCAGCCCATTTCAGCCCCACTTCGAGGGGAGAGGGTGTCCCTACCAGCCCATCAACTTAACTGTGATGTTTGTGACAAATTCCTTCGTAACCTGCTGGTTACTTTTAACCCTCTCTTTGCTGCCAGCCGGAGCACGAAACAACCCCCAGGCACAAGCAGGAGGTATTCTCTGTCTGGAGTATCTTAGTCCTCATTGGTGCATCATATTGTCCATCCTTCCCAAAACAACTCCATGTGTCACCCTATTTACTGGAATACAAGATGCGTTGGGCAGGGGGTTGGGTGCTGGAGGAGCCCAATGAACAGACAGCTGGGGATCAGCCCAGCGCACGTGGCATCTTCTATCCCACTAAGTAAGGTGGTCCTGATCCTACCTGTGAGCCCTTCCAGGGGCAGGAGAGCCCTTGGCCCATTGGGGTGACCTGGCTTCTGTTTGTGTTACTGACCCTGCCATATCCTTGCCTTGTGTCTCCTGTGCAGCTGGTCCCATCGCTCCGGCTGCCACCCTGACCCACCCTCTGCTCTTGCCTGACCCAAACTGACTCATCACTGCCCTGCCTAGTGGCTCCACTCTCCTGCAGCCCCCCACTCCCCATGAGAGCCAGGCTGGGGCTCCCCACAGCACTGCAGCTGCCATCCCACCCTCATGGGGCAAAGGGGCTCTGAGCTGCCCCAAGGGGCCAGCACTGGCACCCACCCAGTGTCTGTCCACCCTGAGAATGGGCTGAGCAGAGAACAGGGAAGCTGAGCCCTCCCTGTACAAACTGCCATGTTCCCGGTGGCCCCATCAGGAATGATTCATCCTGGCCTAAAATCCACAGTTGCTCCCTGGGAGTTTCCCCTCCAGTTACAGTGGGATGTAGATCCTCGCTGCTGTTGATGGGAGCAAGCATGGCTACATGATGTGGTTGTCCACGCTGGCACCACACAGCCTCACCATCCTGCTCAGCACCACAGGGGCAGACCCCGCCAGGGCAGTGGGCAGTGGGCACTGGTCCCAGCCCCCCCACCCGCCTCATTGCTTCCCCACTGCATGTGCATGTGCTGCGCCCCGGCCCGGCACACCCTGAGCCCAGAGGTGGGCACACTTGAGCTCTCCATGGCTCACACATGTGGGTCCAGGTCGGGAGTTTTCCTGAGTTGTGCTGAGCCTTTGGGATCTGGAAAATTTGATGGGTTTTTTCCTGAGACTCTCGTGGGTCTCTGGGCTGTTGCTGACGAGGTACTAGGGAGGTATTTAGGTGCCTCCTTTCAGAAGAGGTTTGAATTTGGGTTGGAAGCAGAAACCAGGGTTCCTGCTCGGAGCTGGTTTGCCCACCTCTGTGGCAGGACGAGGGGGCCACCCTGGCGCCTGGGCCCTCGCTATGTCCTGCTCTAACACCTGAACCCCACCTGGCACTTGAACAGTCTGAGCTGTCCTCTCTCCACAGCAGGTCAGACCCACCCCACCCCAGGCTGGTCCATGGGGATCCAGGCTTGGATCCATGCTGGACATCCCTGCCCAGGCCTTGACCTCCAGCCCTTTGGCAGAGCCCATTTCAGAGCAGCTCTGCTGGAAATGTTGGTCACCTGCCCTGCTGGGACAGAGCCTGGGGCTCCCTTTGAGCCTGGTGCCAGAGAGGAGCAGAGGAGGCTGCTGGTGTTTCCAACAGGGCCCCATCCCTTACTGATCCCAAGGGAGAGCCCACTCTCCTCTCCAGGAGGCTTAGTTTGTCCTCAGACAGGAGGACGTGAAGTCCTGAAGATGCTGCCAGGACATGCCATACCCTTCCCCTGCCACGTGTATTTGGCTCTATGCTGCCTTTCTGCTGCTTCCTGCAGTGAAAGAGCTGCTCCCCCCGCAGTGAGACCTGCAGACCAGGGGTCTCCAACACGCTCCTCATTTGGCTACTGAGACTAAATTCTAGCCCAGGGTGAACAAACCCTCCCAGTGCCCCTGCTCATCCCTTTGGCCTTGGCTGCTGCTTTAATCACTGCTCCTTTCCTCTCTCCTTCCCAAGTTTTTAGACAAGCCAGAGGATGTTTTGCTGAAGCATCAGGCCAGCATTAATGAGCTGAAGCGGACCCTGAAGGAGCCCAATAGCAAGCTGGTTCACAGGGACCGGGACAGGAGGCTGCCTTCCTCACCAGCCTCTTCCTCACCCAAGCATGAGGATGAAACACCAAAGGGAACACCTGAAAAGGCCAGTGAGGTTTGTTCTGCTGCTTCTCTTACAGAGGGGATCAGGATCCGGTGGGGAGGTGTCCCTCAGCTCTGGGGCTCTGCTCCTGTGCTGCCCGAGGAGGGACGGTGGGAGTGCCGTGCTGGGGACACAGGGTGCAGGGAGGGGTGTCTCTAAGTTTTGCATCACACTAACCATTTTTACACTGCTGGCGGGAATCTCCCTGTGTGCCTGGGCATTGCAGGGGACTGAACAGCTCTTCCTCTGGGGCTGTTTTGGGAGTACCTGTGGCTCTATTGGCCCATGAGATGGGGTTTTCCTCACCCCTCACACCAGCAGCCTGCAGGGCAGTGCTGGTGCAGCTTCTGCCTGAGGGTGTCTCGAGCAGAGTGGGACCAGGCACCTGCACAGAGGTGCCCTGTTGTGCTCTCAGCGGCAGGACCTGGGTGGTGCGAGGAGGTGGAGGGTGAGTGGTGCCGTGCTGGCATTCTACATTCACATCTTCCCCTTTGGGTGTTCTGCCTGCTGGCTTTGCACTGGGACCATGGGAGTGATAGGAGGGTGCTGGAGTTGGGGTGCCAGGACAAAGCCCCCAGTGCTGCATGAGTGATGTGGATGTGGCACAGTTGGGTGCTCTGTGGCCTGGGGTCCTGCTGGGCTTGGTGCAGGCAGTGTGTGCCAAGAGTGTCCCCACTGCCACTCTGGATGCTCTCCCCTGCCAGGGACCCTTCCTCCTTGCTCTCCCCTCCAGGGGCATCTCTGTGCCCATAGCAGTGGCATGGCTCTGGGCAGGGTGGGTGCCACACAGAGAGGCTGCTCTGCCCTGGCTGCTCCTCACCCCGAAACAGCCTTGCCATGGGGCTGGGCTGCGGGGAGGGCTTGGGGCACTGTGGGTGGCTGGGCTGGGGTCTCTCTGCAGGGGATTTGGGACATGCCTGTGTACCTGCTGGTGCCCAGCACTGACCAGAGACCCAGGGCTGCAGGATGGGCTTGTGCCCCCCCTCATCAAAATGCTCGGCTGTGAAGAGGAAGAGGGACTTCACCCCACATCTCTTTTACTATCAAATATATCAAGTGCAGAGATGTTTATGGAGCATCTAAAGCTGGCACAGCTGTGACCTCTGTGTCTATCTGTCCATGCATCTACCCATCCATCCACCCACCTACCCACCCTTTGTTCCTTCATTCCTTCTCAAATTCTCTCTTTCTCTCTCTCTTTCTTTGTCTCTGTCTCTCTCTGTCTCTCTCTCTCCCCATGGGTGCTGGGGTTTCCGTGCTGGCACAGACGATGGAAGAGGACACCCTAGACGATTTTGCATCAGAGCATGGACCTTCCCTAAGCATGGAGTCTTTCACGCAGAAAAGCCTTGTCTCCTCTCCTGAGGTTGTCACTATCCTCTCTCCCCCCACTTCTTGCTTTCACATTCTGCCCCTGTCACTGTGGGAGTCCCCAGCCTGCCAAGGGGGCTCATGCCCTCTTAGCAGAGCAGCTGTTTGCTGCCCCCCAGGGTGGGTTCCCTCTCTGGTGACAGGCAGGACCCCTCACAGGACAGGGCTCTTGGTGAAACCTACTCCCTTGACTGTTCTGGCTGGGATGTGAGATGGAGCCCTGGAAAGACCTCCCAGTGCAGCCCTGCTGGGTGTGGGGCCATGCTGGAGCCCACTGTTGAGGGTCCCAAGGCAAAGGTGACCCAATGACACAGGCACTCTGTTGGTGGCTGCTCCAGGTCCAGGCAGGCAGCCTCAAGCTGTTCTTAGCAATCCCTTGTGCTTTCCTTCCACTTTGGCTGCAGTCAGAGTTCCCTGGGCCCAGGAAGCCTGAAGAAGGGCATCTTTGGAGGCATCAGTTGTGTTGGACTCATCCCTGCGCACAGCAGGGTCATGCTGCCATCCATGTCCTCACGTGGTGCCCATGGGTGAGGAGCGTGGGCTCTTGGCATTGCTTGTGTGCCAGTTTATCTCAGATGAAGGAGTGTTTTCCTGGACCTTCAGGGACCAAGAGTGGTACCTTCACTGAGCAGAAGCAAGCTGGTGTTTGAGCCTTGATTCTGGTGTATTGGCCGCAGGCCCCAAGGGTTGGCCCAGTGGTGCTGGGGAGCACGTCCAGCCTGAGCGGCCCAGGGAGGGGCAGAGGCAGTGTGGGAGAGGGGGCAGATGGGGCAGGGGCAAGGCTGAGTGCACTCTTGCTCCCTGTCATCGCCCATTGTCTGTGCAGAAATTGCCAACGTGGGCAAGAGCCTGAACCTGGGCTGACTGGAGCAGTCCCCAGGAGACAAGATGGGTGTGAGGGAGGCTTGGGCACAGCCTTGGGCTTCAGTAAGGGCTCTGCAGCAGTGTCTCCTGTTCATTGCTGGCACTCTCTGTGTGCCAGTATTTCAGAGCTGGAGGACAGAAACAGCAGAAGTGAGGTGCACACACATCTCTGGATTCAGAGTCTTGTCCTCTGCTCCCCGGAAACCCTTGGGGTGCCAGGTATCCATCTACAAGTGCCATGGTGGCCTCGCCGGTGATTTCTCTCCAGGCGTCAGTGGCTGAGACTCAACAGTTGATATGTGGGAACTTGTCTTCCCCTGACCAGTGGTCTCCATGAGGAATTCATGGCCCCAAGAGGGTGATGGCATGAGGACAGCACATCTGCAGAACTTGGATCTCTCATGACAGCCAGAAAGTCCTTCAGTTCCCATGGGCTTCAGGCCCACTGAGGTTAAGCGGTCTATCACCCCTAGCCATACGTGTTGACTCTTCCCTCCATCCCTCTATCCCCACTGCTGCTGCGGGACTGGAATGTTGCGCTGTGAGGTGCCAGGAGCCTCTCCAGCTTCAAGTGGTAAAGCAGCCCATTGTGTTGTCTCAACATCTCAGATTCCCTCATTCTTGCCACAAGGCTTGTGCTTTCCTCTTGGGTGAGCTGAGACTTCTGAGAGCAAAGAACAGAAGAGACATTGAAGGATCTGAAGGGAGAAGCCTCCTGCATGCCCTGGGCTCTCCCAGGTTGTGGCCCTCATTGGCAGGGGCAAAGGCTGTCTCTGATCCCTGATATCACCTCTTCCCACTATCAGCTTACTCCCCTGTGATGCATAGGCCACAGTGGGAATGGCCTTCCTGTTCCTAGAGCAGATGATTTGAGGGGAGAGAGGGCAGGGAAGTGTGAAAGTAAATTATCGCTTGGGAAGTCAGGGTTGGTCTATGGACAGACCCTTCCCAGTATCATCACTTCTGAGCCTCAGCTCTGCCTTGGCACATACTCTGTCTTGCCAGCCCATGGACCTCCAAAGCTCCACAAGTTCTCTGCTTTGCTGGAGGACATGCCCAAGTATCCAGATATTTGCTCCAAGAGTCCTCAGGCTCTGGAGACACAAGGGCTGCCACAAGCTGTTGAACCAGAGCTGTGGCCAGAGCTGGCATTGAGCCCTCCAGAGCAGAGTTCAGTCAACTACTCCCGCACACCACAGAGTACCTGACTGTTCCCTTGGACTGGGCTCACCCAAGAGTCTGAGGAGAAGGAAGCTGGTTTAGAAATAAATCTGAAGCTTTGGGGTATTCCTTACTGGTGAAGAGGTGCTGTCATGGATGAAGACACTGTTTCAGGCTTCAGCAGAGTTTTTGATCTATCTATCTCAGGCCTTAACTCAGAGAAGCAGCCCAAAGAAATTCATCTTTGCCCAGGGAGGGTCTCCTCCAAAAGACTGGTTTGCAGCTGGAGAAGAGGTGTGAGAGGGCTTTGCTGAAGAAATTTGTACGTATGCCCACAACCTGTCCATCCTTATCCTGTCTGAGAGAAGGTTCAGCAATGGGACCACAGGGCAGGAGCAGGAGAGAAACTGCTGCACCCTCAGGAAAGTGAGCAGTCTCCTGGATGAGTTGCCCATGAGCATCGCTGCTGAATGGAAGGAT
The DNA here is from genome assembly GCF_001604755.1 of Lepidothrix coronata. Taxonomy (NCBI): domain Eukaryota; kingdom Metazoa; phylum Chordata; class Aves; order Passeriformes; family Pipridae; genus Lepidothrix; species Lepidothrix coronata. The sequence goes on from NW_016690440.1 coordinate 234,709, forward strand.
GTGCTGAGGGAATACCAGAGACCAACCTGGGCAGCCCAGCAGCCCAGCAAGCTGCCCAGTTAGGGATGATGCTGCTGTTACAGGTCAGACCTGGCTGTGAACATCCAAGGTGCATCCTGGTGCTCGTGATAGGCACCGATGCGCTCTATTGTGATTTCCGCAGACTAAGAAGAAACAAAATCTGCATTGGAGGCAGGTCTGGAGGAGGGGACCTGGAGAGCAGATGGTGCTTGAGAGCGCACCGTGATGGAATATGGGAGAGGCCATGCTGTGGGGAGGTGGGAGGGATGGGTCTGCTTCAGACCTGACTGCTCAGCAGAGTGGCCTGGCCATGGCAGGGTGCAGTTGCCATGGCAGAGTCCCTGGCAAGGATCCATCTGCCACTGGTGGAGGAGGGTGCCCTTCCTGCCCTGCGAGGAGCACAGCTAGCAGTGCACAGGGCCAACCCCATGCCTGTCCTGGCACTGCAAGGAGCCAGCACCTCCGTGCCCTCAGAGGGCTGGGTGTTTACTTGGGGACTAGCAGGCTGTACCCCAGCACAGCCCCCTATGTGCTTCTCTGCGGGCACTCAGGGGGATTTTCAGGGGCTGCCAGGCCCTTGGCAAAGCCCAGGGCATGGGGACAGACAGAGGGGCCGTTGCAGGGTGCTGCAGGGCAAGACCTGGGGCACTGTGCTGAGGGATCTGTGCTTCCTTTGGCAGCTGGTAAAGAAGGCAGGAGCTGGGAATGGCATTTTTCTGCCAGGGACTTTCACCTATTTCCTTGTGGAAGCCCTACCACTAGTATCTGGTTTTCCTTTCTTTCTCTTCTGATGTTATCTTCTCTTACCTTCCCTCTGGCTCTGCTCCCCTCTGCCCGTGTGTTTCCCATTATCCAGTATAAGTCACTAGGTTTCCATTTTGGGTGCAACTGCTCCAAACATTCTTCCTGAATGGGTCATGGCTCACAATTCCATGGATTATTGTTCCTGATTTGAGCAGGGAGTGGGCAGCCAGCCCCCTAGCTGGGACTGGAGCATATCCTGGTGCCCCCAAGGGCCATCCTTGCCTCTGCTGCAGGCAGCTCTGCCCGGGCAGGCTGTGCCGTGGGCAGTGCCAGCCCCACGGTGAGCCCCCAGCATTGCCCCCATGTGTGCTCCCCGGGGCAGCTGCGGAGGCCTCTGGGCTGCCTCGTGGTGCACACGTTCTCCTGCCACTATATTCCTGTGGTTTATGTTCTACTGGCTATTCCAGAAGTGGCTGGATTTTAACAGTGCTTCGTTCTTGGCACTCGTGAAGCCTTCTGCTGACCTGCAGGACAAACATGGGATGTACTAGGTGTCCATAGCAGCAGTGACCTGGTATCCCCCCACCAACATCACAGATAGATGGTGTGGTCTGCCACATTCCTGCTGTGTCCATGCTGCAGGACGCTTCACAGCCTTTGCCTGGTCCTTGCTGCAGCCCCCATACCTGTCTCAGCTGCCAAACCCGTGGTCTTTTACACTTGACAGGTAACCTTTTACAGGTTACATTTTCTGAACTGCTTGGTTTCAGCATTGCTGGAAACCTCTGCTCAGTTATGGCTTCTGGAGATGTCCCTGATGAGGGAGGAAAGGAGGGATGGACTTTGGGGGGAATCTGAGCTGCAGCATCTGGTAGGAAGGGGAAAGGGCCTTTCTGATGGCTAAAGGTGGTTTCTTTCCTTGCTCGTGCTGTTGGCAGTCTGACATATTCTTAGGGCACGTGGATGAAGCTGAGAGTGAAGCTACCCAAAACACAGACCCTTACTTCCAATGAAATCTCACCCCTGGGAATTGCTATAGCCAGCTGAAAACAGGGGGTCCCAGCTGGAGACAGTGGCTTATTCCCTATCATGGCATCAGCCCCTTATTTTCAGTCCCTATCTCCATCAGCAAGTTGCCAGGATCTTTGTATAGACCCTGTTTCAACTATAGCATTGAGAACACTACTACTAATACTACTAATTAGAATTATAATAATAATGACGTAGCCATTGCTGTGTGAGGCAGACCAGCCGTGCTACTTGTGCCAGCAGCAGTTGGGTGCGGTGTGTCTGATGCATTTAACTCTTCTTGCTCCAATTGCAATGCAGGGCTCAGAGCATTGGGTATTTATAGAGAGAGAAGCCCCTAGGCTGGAAGCAGTAGCTCTGAGGAAAGCTCTGGGAGTCAAGAAGGAAGAATCACGTGCAGGTACCTCGGAGGTGAACACAAGTGTGAGCCTGTTGAAGGTGGAGGTGGCAGTAGGGAAAGCCAAGGAAGTGACAGGCCAGGAAGAGCACTCAGCTGCAGCCCTGGACACACGGAAGAGAGCCAAAATGATTGCCAGTCCCGAGGATTTTGAGTCTGTCTGGGAGGATGAGATCTATGAGAAGGAAAGCAGAGACAGCCCAGAGACAGCACATCTGCCCACTGACAGCACAGAGAAGGAGCCCCAGGGTGAAGGAGCAGCCACTGGTGAGCCGGGGCTGCCCAAGCCCTATCAACAGCCTGAAGAGAGACAAAGGGCCAAGATTTTAGGGCCAGAGCATCCCAAGGGAGAAGGCAAGGTGCTCTCCAATGAGCATGCTTCTGCAGCCTCATTGGAAAAGGAAAACAGGAAACAGGAGGCCAGAGTGCCAGGCACAGCCACAGAGCTCCTGAAAACCAAAGTGAAGGCTGGAGATGACAGCTCAGAGACTTCTGCGACCCAGAGGATCATCTACTTAGGAGATCCAGAGGGAGAGGAGAAGGACAGTAAAACACAACTTGTCTTGGACACTAGTGAGTGGCTTGGCTTGGAGGAAATACCAGAAGCCACAGTGAACATGTCCAGGGAGGGATCTGGGCACACAACACCTGCAGCAGAAGGGTTCCAACCCCCTTCTTCAGCAAGTCACCAACACAGGGCAGTGTCTGGAAAACCTGCCGGAGCACCAGAGCAGCCCAGGATGGGCTGTGACAGGACCAGCCTGGTGGGACGTACCCTCTCAGGGTGGGAGAAGGACTTGTCCCTGCAGCCAGAGAAAGCATCTGCTGGGATGCCCAGCTATGGAGCACCTGCAGGAAGTGAAGCCCTTCTGTGTTCCCAGGAGGTGGGACCAGAGGAGACAAAGCTGCAGAGCCCAGTGGGAGGCCTAAAGCCATGTGGCCTGGCAGGGGATGGCCACGGGGCTGAGGAGCACAGAGGGAGCCCAGCACAGTGCACAGCAGGGGAGAAGCTCTTGGGAGCAGATGGTGACAAGGAGGAAAGTGCCAGAGTGGTTCTTCAGATGGAAGAGATAGAGACCAAGTCTCCTCTCTCAGCTGTGTCTTGGCCAGGCCATGCTCACACTGTGGGGTTGGAGGGAAATAAACCCAGTGCTCCTGCCCCTCCACCCATTCCCCAGCAATCCAGCCCTGTCCCTGTGGATCCAGCTCCAGGCACCAAGCCCAAGGGCACAGAGCTGTCCCAGAACACCAGCCCTGTGAGAGGGGTGGGCATGCCCAAGGGTATGGGCCCCTCCATGGAGGTGGCACTACCCAGGGAAACTGATCCTGAATCTGCAGAACAACACCAAGATACAGGATTTACCTCATGGAAACCACAACATGGAACAAGTCCTGGTGCAGCAGAACCACCCCAAAACACAGATATTGCAGCAGAGTCAGTCCAGGTCAGAGACACAGCCACCAGGGAGGTGGCTCAGGACATGGACCCTGCCACAGCACAGAGCAAAGTCCCTGCCCCCAAAGTGCCCCTGCAGGAGGAGAAACCCATGATAAAAGAGTTCTTCCAAGGTTTGGGGCCCACATCAGGGAAGCTGACTGGAGATGAAGGCTGTGAGATGGAAGAACTGCCCCAAGATAAAAGCCCTGGTGTGAAAGAGCTACCACCCCAAGCAGAAGAACCAGAAAAACAGACAGAGGCCATCATGAGAGACCTGCCCCAAGAGGGTTCCATGGCTGGGGAGCTGCTCCACATTGCTGATCCCAAAGCACAGGAGCCACACTGGGACTCAGAGTTTAATGTGGGACAAGATCTGCAGGGCAGGAGCCCAACAGTAGGAGAAACCGCCAGGGCCAGTGACCTAGCTCCAGGGCAACCACTGCAGAATGACTCTCTTCCCAAAGAAGCTGCTGATGTCTCACACTTCCAGTCCCCTGTATTAGGATTGTGCCAAAGAAGTGAGACGTTCCGGCTCTCTACCTTGGTGGATGAAGGTGGAGAAGAGCTGCAAGTGAGTGGTGGGACACATCAAACAGAGCCTGAGTCGTTGGTGTGCGTGGCTGGGCAGGCAGGTGGTGTGTCCCAGGGGTACAGAGATGTCAACGTGGCCCCAGGAAGTTGGGAGGACAGCAAGAGCTACGGGAACACCTCTGTGGCCTGTAAGATAAAGATGTTCGAGCAAAATGAAGTGGAGCGAAGGGAGGCCCAGGAGGGACAAGAGCGTGTGCCTGAAGCTGGGACATCAGCAAAAGCAAAAGGGAAGACAGGTCTGGCACAGGACATGCCTTTGAGCACCTCCCTCGCCTCACCACCAGCGGTGGAACCTGTGTCCAGTGTGAGCTCCTTGGCCCTTGGGCAAGGGGCTGGTTCAGGAGACATCTCCCAGCCTCACTCCCTGAAGGAAGATCTCTCTGTTGATCTGGAACACAAAGAAGACAATGCTGATCTGGCCTCCCCCGACTCTGGCTGCGAGCTCACCCTGGCTGAGGCCATGGTAACTCCAATGAACTGTCCGAACGGGACATTCATGCGCATGTTTTGTGGCTCTCTGACTATGTCCAGTGGCTCCTCACACATCCATTGACTGACAGCAGGCGCTTTGCATCCCTGTCCTTTCTGTCTGTGTGTGTGGTCAGGCTTACTGGCTGCATGCAGACCTGCTGCCCGGTTGGTTCATCAGCTTTTGTTTTGCGATCCCTGAACATTTTGGCTCCCTGGAGAATGCCGCTCACTAAACCCAAGAGCAGGCAGCCAAGCTTCATGTCTAGGAGCCGAAAAGGGCGACGGTGGGTGGCTGAAGGAGCTGCGACTGTCACGGGCACGCACCCCTCGGCAGCAGCGTGTCCATGCTTTCAGCTTCACCCTTGCATTTCCTACGTTGATACCCCTTCTTGCTTGGCTCACCAGCCTCCCCACCCTTCCCTGTCTTCAGCAAGCTGGTGGCTGGGTGATGAAGTAGCTTTCCTTGTTCTTGTGGGTGCTAGATCAGCTCCTGCAGAGTTCATTTCCTTACAACTAACCCTTTTCTCTAATCCAGAGCAAATTTCAGGAACTAAATGGGAGAGAAAAGGATTTATCTGACCCATCAGTAAAATCCAGCCTGAAAGAAGAGACTTTAAAGACTGCTGTTCCAATGGTCTCCCAGGTCTCAGTGCTGTTTTACTAAGTGCTTCTCTCTGCAGTATGAGTGCAGCCGAGGGCTGTGCTGCCAGCTCCGCTCCTATTGCAGGGCTGTTCTGTATGTATCGATACAGACACACACACACGAATGTGTCTGCGTGTTCCTCCTGGGGCTCTTGGACACCCTGTTTCTCATACCTCTCAACCTCCCAGCTCTGCTGAGGGAAGGGTGTGCCAGCACAGCCTGGCCCATAGGGGAGATGGCTCTGGCTACAAACACTTGGGACCAAGGTCAGGAGGTGGGTTTCCACTGGGATTAGTGGTCTTAGAGGTGTTCCTAAGGGAAAACTGAGTTTAGCTGGGTCTAGATTTCCCATGGCTTCATGGCAAAGCGTGGCGAGGGGATACATACCCTCTGATGGTGGAGTTGAGAGGTATGTCTATGTCTAGAGCAGAGCTGATGGAGGGAGGACATCCCTTGGCTCTGACCATGCTGTCAATTACACTGACCAGACACTTAGTCAGGTCACCCCTGAGACTCCTCTGAGGCCTTTGGAGGGGGAGGTGGTATCAGTGGGGAAGACTCACCCCAGGGCAGCTGGTGGGCAGCTTTGGTGGGGCTGGTCCTCACCCTGGGGTGATGCTCTGCAGGGCCAAGTGGATGTTCAGTGGAATTAGCACACTACTTCCCTTCTCCCTCACTGTGCCTGGCTGATGGGCCCTTTTCTTTCAAACTAATCTCTCTTTCTTTCCCTCGTTTGTTTTTTTGAGTCACTGATATACAATAGCCCCAGCATCTGAGCTCCTTCTGAATGTCTCCTAACAGACCCATTGTTTTGCATCCATCTGCTTCCACTGGTGCACTGATGTGCCTCCAAACTGGCCAAGCTTTCTTGTGTGACTGACTCTTTTTGAGATGATTAATTAGCAATAGATTTTTGGCACCATCAAATTGAGTAGCCTTCTCTCCCCACCCCGCTGCAAAGCCGCTGCTGTCAGAAAGGTTTCGGTCTCCATGCTTGAGTTGTGTTTGACTCTACTCTGTGATGTTTGCTGCAGCCTTCCTCCTCCTCCTCCTACTCCCCTGCCCCTGCCAGCACTGCCAGCACTGCCAGCGCTGCCACGTGGTGTTCATGGGCTCCGTCTCTCTCCGACATTGTGTCTCATTCAGAGAGCGGGTGTGAGGGAGGGCACCGAGGAGAGACCTAAACCACCTCGGCACAGGGCCCCCGAGAGCGACACTGGCGACGAGGAGCCTGACCAGGAGAAGGACTCAGTCTTCCTGAAGGACAACCACCTGGCCATTGAGCGCAAGTGCTCCAGCATCACGGTCAGCTCAACCTCCAGCCTGGAAGCAGAGGTGGACTTCACTGTAATCAGTGACTTCCATGGCACAGCCTTTGAGGACATCTCACGAAGCCTGCCCGAGCTGGACAAGGACAAGAGCGAAATGGAAGACGAAGGCCTGGTTTCCTTCCAGCACACTGACAAAGTAGTTCCTGGACTGGAAGAGGATGTCAAAGGCAGGGAGAAGGTCTCCCAGCCTAGCCCAGATGTCTCCCATCTAGAGGTACCCAGGAACACCATTCACCAGGACGGTCCCAGTGTCATTGTACCTCCATGTTCCTTGTGCTGGTGCCTGGCATTGCCTCCCTGGAGTGCACTTCCAGCTGGTTTGGAGGAGCATGCTGGCTTCCAAACCCCCCCAGTTCCTGCCTGGTGTATTTCTCCAATGCATGCTGTGTCTGTGGTGCATGGCTCTGTTGCGTGCTTCCTGCATCTGCTAGCCAGGAGAAGTCACTTTCACCTCTTGGTCCCCTGTGTTTGGCTGCCCTGTCCCTTGCCCCACGACAGCATGTCATGCCATGGGAAGGGCACGTGGCACTAACCATTGGCACTGGCCTCGTGTCTTGCATGAATTCAGTGACCAGTTTGTGTAGTGAAGAGCCATGTGCTGCCCACTAACCTCTCTGGTCATGCTGAGGCTGGGAGGGATTTACCAAGTGCCTCGTGGGAGTCACACCAGAGCTCCTGGAGAGTCACTCCTGTGCTGGGAGGGATTCTAACAGGGCTAACAAAAATGCATGTGCATGCATGTGACAGATGAGTGTACACACAGGGAGAGGATGGTAGAGCCAGCTGCAGCGCAGTGAAATGTGGCCTTAGCTCTGTGCTGGGCCAGGGCCACTTCCTGTCTGGTCAGCCTGGGGCAGACTCCAGCCCTGGCAGGTATGTCCCTAGTCCTGCCCAGAGCTGCCAGGGTGCTGGAACCAGGAAAAAGCTGCAGAATTAAAGGGAGCTTTCTCTGAGACAGCCCAAAAACCTTGTGCAGAGCATCTGATCCCATAGTCATGGGAGATCTCCTCCACGTGCCCCACAGCCAGTGTGGGCAGGGGGCTGCTGGCTTGGGAATGCTGAGCACTGGCTAAGCATCACCTGTGCCCTTGGTAGTGCCGGTTTCCTGTAGTGGGGAAGTGCTGGAAGCCTGTCTCTGTTCCCCTGAGGCTCTGACACCCCAATTGTAACCAGAGCCTCCCAGAGCTGGTGCAGATCATAAACTGGCTGCAGGACATGGGTGAAACAGATTTGATGGGTCTCACCTACCTTTTGAAGACTAGTTTGAACTAACCCATGGTGTCTCTATAGATCTATCCAAAAAACCCCAGAAAACCCCAGATAGAGGGCATCGGGTCTCATTTGGGGTGTGTGGGTCACAGGGCACTGTGAGTGGTGGCTGTCTGCCCAGGGCAGCAGCCTGGCCCCTGCTCTTTGCAGGGTAGGGCTCAGTGGGACACTTGCAGGACATCAGATGTGCATGACAGGGTTGCTCTGCTAGGGGGCTTGGTGTACAAGGAGCATAGAATCAGAATGGTTTGGGTTGGAAGGGACCTTAGAGATCATGTTGTTCAAACCCCCTGCCATGGGCAGGGCACTCAGAGCTGCTGGCATTGTGCCCCAGGGCCTGACTCGCTCTGTTTCTCCTGCAGCCATCAGCCCCAAAAACAGATGCTGTGATGGTCGGCCTGGGGCTGGGTGTGAAGAAGCCTGAAGCAGATGGCTCTACTCCCCACCGGGTTAGCACCACAGACACAGTCCAGGTGATGTGGTGGATCTGTCTTCTTGTGGCCCTGCTCCCCAGTGCCAAACCTCAGGCAGCTGGGAGGGTGGGCGGGCTGAATAGGGTGGTTGGGGGCCTCTGCTCACCCTTGGCTTGCTAAAGTCCCCGAAACACTAACCAAAGCCCACCCAGAGATATTTTCTGTGTCTCTGGCCCCATCTGCCATGCTGCTGGACAGTGCTGGCACACGGGAACATCTCCAGAGGGTGACAGCCACCAGCTGTGCTGCACGTGTCTGTGGCCTCATGGCCCTCCCTGGCATCCTCTGGCAGCAAGGGACAGCCACACTGTCACTGTGAGTGTCACTTACTCCATGGCACCTTCCAGCTCACCTGGTTTCCTTTGCCCCAGCAGGTGGACGGAGGCACCCCAAGCAGCAGGGACACCACTGCCACTGCCCAGGCTGGCACCACAGAGATGGCGCTGGTGACCTCAGTAAGTGGGACTGGCCTCTGGAGGGGCAGAGGAACCACTGTCTCCTGTGGTCCCTCTGCTCCAGCAGGGGCAACTGGGGCCAGTTGTGCTACGGGGCACTCTGCCCCACCAGGGGTGTCTGTGCAGGGTGACCTGCCATGTTTGCCCCCATGTTGTGTCTGAGCCAACGTGCCCATCTGTTCTTCTTTCAGGATCACAGCGCCAAGGCTGGGAAAGGGGCCACTTCCACCACAGACTTTCGCTCCCTCTCACCGGTGAGGGGGGGACATGGTGCCACCAGCCAGGCCAAGACTTGGGGGGAGGGTGGGGGAAGGAAGGCAGCCTTGTGGGGCTGTGAGGAGCCCTTCCCATCTTCCCAGCACTGGCACCCTTGGCTGATATGTTGGCACTGGGAAGAGCAGAAGGATGCTCAGAAGGATGGGGAGCAAGACAGCAGGGGACCTCAGCCTGTGGCCTTTTTCCTATGCCAGATACACACCTTGAGTATCTGCCTGAGAAGGATAATTCCCCAAAAATACCCGGCCCCTGGTGCAGTGGGCTGCGATACTCCTAGCCCTGGGTGTCCTGTGCAGCCACCCAAGGCCAAACACAAAGTCTTCTGATTCCCAGTGGAGCTGATGGCCACCAACACCCTGCCCAGCAGCAGGCCTTCCTCTGAAAAGGGAGTTCTTACTCCATCACCTTGTTTCAATGGAGTCCAGGCTGGCCAAACACTATATGCTGCCCCAATTTCATCTCTGTGTGCTGCAGGGAGAACACAGCCAGCACTGGGGCCAGGGCACCAGCGCAGCATTCCCAGCCTTCCCAGCCCTCAGCACACACAGCAGGATGAACAGAGCTAGAGGCAACCTGAGACCTGTGTGCTGGGGTGGCCCTGGGGGTAGGTGGGGAAGAGCAAAAAACTGCCATGAGACCCTCTTGCCACTGCAGAGGCCCTTTTTAGGAGCTCTGGGCCTGGTGTACCTGTGGAAACATCTTCCTTTCCCCCCAAAATCTCTTGGTCCAACTGGAAGCACAATGCATTACCTTTTCCCCTTGCCACTCTCCTCTTCCATGCTTGGCTGAATAGGTACATCCCAATGGGAAGGTCCCAGCTCTTCAGGAGCCAGCACTGGGGGCTCCTCTGTGACAGCCCCCTGATCCCACTGCTCTGTGTCCCGCAGATCTCCGGCGGCTCCTCTGGGAAGGAGATGCTCACCAGCATATTCAGTGCCACTGCAGAAACTCTCTCTACTTCCACCACCACCCATGTTACCAAGGTGAGAGCAGCTCTAGAGGGAGCAGCCAATGGGTCCTGAAAGCCACTGGAATTAGAGGATGGGTGGATTTATATTGTGACTAGTACAGCAGAAAGTGCCCCTCTCCTCCTTACAAGCCAAAAGGGGTGTGCTGTCCCATGGGAATGGGGAGCCTGCACAGTGCCTGGCTCTGAGTGCCCTGTCCGTGGCTCAGCCCTGTGCGCTGCCTGTCCCAACCAGCCCGGTGTGACCACAGGGGACAGCAGGCAAGGACAGCCAGGTGTCAGGCGGGCATGCAGCCCAGTGTGGGCCATGGGCAGTGAAGGAGACAAGGCTGCAGCAGAGGATCTCACCCATAGCCATTTCATCCCCAAATTAAGTACACACTCTTCTTCCAGGCAACAATCACAGAATCATAGAATATGCTGCGTGGGAAGGGACCCACAAGAATCAGTGAAGTTCAACTCCTGACCCTGCACAGAACACCCCCACAATCCCACCATGTGCCTGAGAGTTGTCCAAATGCTTCTTGAACTCATACAGGCTTGGGGCTGTGGCCACTGCCCTGGGGAGCCTGTTCAGTGCCTGATCACCCTCTGGGTGAAAAGCCTTTTCCTGATATCCAACCCAAACCTCCCCTGACGTAGCTCCAGCTGCTCCCTCAGGTCCTGTCATTGGTCAGAGAGAGAAGAGATCAGCACCTGCCTCTCAGGAAGATGTTGAAGACCCCAGTGAGGTCTGAGCTCAGTCTCCTCTTCTCTAGGCTAAACAAGTCGAGTGACCTCAGCCACTCCTGACACGGCTTCCCCTCAAGACCCTTCACCATCCTTGTGGCCTCCTTTGAATGCTCTCTAATGGCTTTTTATATTGTAATGCCCAAAACTGCACACAATATTCAAGGTGAGGCCACCCCAGTACAGAGCAGAGCTCAACAGGCTGGCATTGCTTTGCCTGGTGCCCTCCAGGACACAGTTGGCCCTCATGGCTGCCCGGGCACTGCTGACTCATATTCAGCAAGTGACAGGACAAGAGGAAATGGCCTCAAGTTACATCAGGGGTGGTTTAGATTGGATATTACTGCAGTTTTTTTCACTGAAAGGTGGTCAGGCACTGGAACAGGCTGCCAAGGGCAGTAGTGCAGTCATCATCCCTGGAGGAATTCAAAAGATGTGTAGCTATGGCACTTGGGGACATGGGTTAGTGGTGGCCTTGGCAGTGCTGGGGTGATGGTTGGACTTGATCTTAGAGGGCTTTGCCAACCTAAATGGTTCTGTGATTCTATAAATGATAGCAGAAGCTCAGTGAGGGACCTGAGCAGAAGGAGGGGTGCTTGGTACCTGCCACCCAACCCTTTTCCTTCCTCTCACCTGTGGCCAGCTCTGTCTCATTAGTTCTCACCATGCACTGAGTCATGGATAGTGGGAGATCTGCTGAATTACGGGGTCAGTTCCCAGGATGATGCTGGTGTTGTCCCTCCTCACGTGGGCATAGTTACGCCCGTCCAGAGCTGGCTAGTGGCACAGCTGGGGTGAGTGCTTTCTTTCTCCTTGTGCAGACTGTGAAAGGGGGATTTTCTGAGACCCGGATAGAGAAGCGCATCATTATCACAGGAGATGAAGATGTGGATCAGGACCAGGTAGGAGCAGGACACCCTGGCTTTGCCTAGCTCTGGCTGTCCCCAGATGCTGCACCGCATAGTTCTACTTCTGGCTCGTACTTCCTTACTCCTTCTCTCCAAAAACTGACCCTTGAGGCCCCTACCTTTTCCAGCAGGGCAGGTCCCCATGGGTGCAGCGACACCCAGCCCAGCTCCCACAGTGACACAGCAGTAAAGGTCACATCCCAGCGCAGAGCCCAGTGAGGGCATCACCTTTTTATTGTCTTAAAACACATTTCCAGGTGCCCTTTCTTTGTTGAAATACTCCAAAGTAACCCAGGTGTCTTCTTTCTTCCACCACAGTCTCACTCCAGGTGATGCCTCTGTGAGAGGAACAAAAAGTGACACACTTTCACAATGAAATAACAGAGACTGACAGAAATCTCTAGGGCCATGGGGTCATTTTCCTGTGGCCTAACCCTTTGGGATTTGTTGCTTAAGAAGAAAAATTATAAAGTAATTAAAAGGATCTAAAATAATTTTTAGAATTATAATAATAAATTTGATAATTCTTGTAGATTTTTCTAGTGTTTTGCTGCTGTTCCTTTGCCCAGGCTTCAGTAGGAAGCCTGGGATGAAGCACATCTCTACAGAAAAATCAGCAAGAGAAAGACAGCGCACGAGGGGTCCCCATCAGTGCTGGGCTCCAGCCTCTTCTGCCAGGCTGCTGTGGGTTCAGCTCTGAACCCCTGCATCCTTATCCTCCTGGAATCCCACTCAGCTCCCTGGGATCCCACTCAGCTCCAGCTGCTTTCTGGTTGCGGTCAGGGTACCCGATTGCAGGGGAGTGAGTATAAATGCTTTAATCCTTCTGTTTTCTAGGCACTGGCTTTAGCAATCAAAGAGGCAAAACTCCAGCACCCTGACATGCTGGTAACCAAAGCTGTGGTATACAGAGAAACAGATCCCTCTCCAGAGGAAAGGGACAAGAAACCTCAGGTAAGTGAAGCTGCCAGGTGTGATTTATATCTGTTGGGTAAGGAGGGTAACTGCTTACATGTCTCTGGTCCCCACCAGCCGCAGGTGTTGGTGCCCCTCGGCACTGAGTGGCAGCTCTTGGCATGGTGGCTCTGGGCATGGCCACCTGGTTGTGGTTAGAAAGCGGATGCCATTTCACCAAAAGGCACCTTGCTCTCCTGCTCAGCACAGGGCTCACAGTCATTTCTGTGTAAAGAGAAAAGGACGTGCTTGTCCCCATGGGGCAGGGAGGGAAAGAGGGGACAGCAGCTTTTTTGGATGAGCTGAGAAACTTGGCTACAGGTTCTGCAAAGCAATCCAAAGTATCAGACAAGCATTTCCAAAAAAGAGGTTTTAGTCTCATTCAGATCCCCAGGCTGTGTTTTTACACACACAGGTGTAGGCAGTAGCACCTGAGGTTTGCCCCAAAGCTGTCACAGCCCCAGACGCTTTTCTTCAGGGCTTGGGGAGTCCTGCCCCACTCCAAACCCTCCGCTCTGACCCCATTACCCTCCATCAGCTCCTTGGGGGTGGCACAGCCACCAGACCCTCATGTCAGAGCAGTGGGAGGCAGGGGTGCATGGTGGAGAGGAGAGGGAGCCTCACTGCCAAAAACTGTGTGAGGGGCTCTGGCAGCAGCCAGGGTGCAGGTGCATTTGGAGAGGCTCCTTGGAAACGGGTATCTCTGTTTCTTTATCATATGAATATTTTGATTGTCAGCTTTTAAGCCTGGAAAAGCAAAGAGCTCCGATGCAGCTGAGAAGGTCAGGAGAGCTGCCTAATTGTATGTCCTGTCCCACAGTACAGACAAGCAAGCCCAGACACTCCCTTGTCCCATAGGAGCCACCCAGTTTTAGTTGAATGGCTTAAAGTGAGGGAGCAGTGACTCCCCCTTATCACCCCCATACACCAACACCAGCCCAGTGACTGAATGCCTGCTAATTACCAGAGCTCCTGCTAATTAAGTGCAAACTGTGGCCCCAAGTGTTTGCAGTTACTGTCCAGTGCCCTCATACGAAGAGGAACCTTCATGGATTTGCACTCCATGGATTGGCACTCCATGACTGGTCCTTTCCATCTGCCTTGTACAGGAATCTTGACCAACATGTTCCTTAAAGTCAACATCTGTATTCCAACCTGGAGAACAGGGGAGAAGGAGCCTTCATGCTGGATTTGTCAGCAAGACATAGACATCCTAGCTGCAATGTTCATGGCGAAGAGACAAAAATTTTTAAAAAAGGAATAGCAAATATATATATATATACATACATACATATATATATATATATATATATATAAACAGGAAACAAAATGCATCCTTGCACTGCTGCTATATGCTGGAAATGAATAGCAAAAAACACCACCAACAAACAAAGTCAACCCACTGCAGATAAATTGAAGAATTTCATGGATTGGTGATCAAATAAGATTTAAAAAGTAATAATAATAACAATAGTATCGGTAACAATACAATAAGCCACCATCTTGCATGTTACATTAAAGGACACACAATCATGAGTTCATTTGTTGCACACTGAATGGAAAGGAAAACTGCTTTGCAACAAAGCAAGAAGTAAGCAAACTGAAGTAAAAAAACACAAGCAGAAGCAAAACTATTCCCCACCTCTGGAAAGAAGAGAGAAAAATTCTGAATTTATGACCATAGAGTTATTTTCCAATTCACAAGTGTCGTTTTGCCCTTCTCCTCATTCCATGCTGGTTCTTCTGCATTTTTTTGGGTTCTGTTAACTCTTCCCCTTCCCTTCCTTATCTTCTCTGTGCACTTGTCCAACCTCTTGTTCTCTGAAGGTATTTAGGAATGGATTTCATTTCAAAGAAAATGATATGTATATGGTTTCTCATCTCTAAAGAGCAACCTGTGGGGTTTCATATGGATGTGCATTTCAGTTATGTATATTATTATATATAACAAAGGGGGAGGGAGGGAACAATGCTGAAATAATTCAACAGTGCTGGTAAATATGATGCCGACATTTTTAAATTAACTCTTTGATTGACTGTGGTTGGTGTATTTTGAGACTCTTAGATCACACATGGGACTCTGAGTCTTGCAAGAAGAGAACTGAGAAGGTTTCAGCTGCTGCTAGTTGGGGGGGGAAGATGAAAGGGCAAGGGACAGGAATGTCCCTCCAGCTGATCTGTAGTGTATGGTGGTTAGATTTGGAGGGGCAGCAGTGACTCGGAGGGGTAAGGAAGGGGGTTGAGGCTCCAGCTGCAACAGCTGTTGGCAGAACGGTCTCCTGGCCCCCAGCTGGAGCCATGGGATCAGCAGGACTGTGTTCATTGCTCCCTTCCAGCCCTGCCAGTGGTGGGGGTGGTTTTGCTTTGTTTCTGGATCCCAGTAATGAAGTTACTTGAGCTTTGTAGTAGTGTCAAAGGCAGAGGGGCTGTTTCTGCCCTGTCTGCCCTGCTACCTGAGGTGTGATGGCAAGGGCTGCCCGAGGCACTTGGGCTGGGGACAGCAATGGCAGGGCCGTGGCAGTCCTCCCCTGACCTGCCTAGGAGTGGGCAGTGGAGGGACCGTACTGTGTCCATCACTGCAGAGCGTCTGCAGCATCCCAGGCTGGATGGGGGAGCCCAGGCCCTCTGCATAAGCAGGTATGTGTTGAGGAGGTGTCAGTGGAGCTGCTCCCAGCTCAGCCTTCAGCCACAGGCTCCCCCCATGGCTGCCTTTGGAAGGGGATCATGGACCAAGCCCAGGCCTCTGTACACTGTGAACCAGGCAGTTAAGGTAGACTCAAAACCAAAACCAGAAAGGAAAGGAAATAAACGGGTTTCCTTCTCGAAATCATCTCTAGCTCCTACAGAAACAGAAGGGCCCATGATTCTGCACCATTTTGCCTTTAGTCTCCTGCCCCTCACACAGACCATGCCCAGAAGTAGGCATGTTTTGTCAGGTCCTGCCACAGCTTGGAGGATGCCATGGACAAACCCTGCTCACCACCTTCACTGTCCCAGGTGGGAGCTGCTCCCTGGCAGTTGCACTGACCGGTTGCTCACCAGGACGTCCCTGTGAAGTCTGTTCTCCTGGCAGAGTGGTTTCTCCTGCAAGCATGGAAGGCATGACCACAAGCAGGTAGGGCTGCCAGCTCTTGAGGGTCTCCCCAGCTTCCAGCCAAGCACCTTCAGCTACTTTTAGAGAGCAGACCCCCCCAACCTAAAAAGAGTTAAAGCAGTTGCGTAGGCTACTTTTCTCTCTGTTGTTTTTCCAATGCACCCAAGCCAGTCATGACCACCAATGACACTGTCAGAGGGTAAGGGGGTGCTGGAGGGCCAGTGGTCTGCCCACTGTGCTGGTGTTCAGCAGCACACAGCATCTTTCAGACATGGAGGAGCCCACCCAGCTTGGACACTGCCCTTGGACACCTCCACAACCCCCTCAGGGCCACTGGGACCCTTGAGACTTGCTTTTGGCGTTGTGCAGAGTCAGGAAATCGAAGGTTCCTGTGGAAGTGAGAGGCCTTACACAGTTAGACTTCATGTGTGCTTGGACTGAAGTGAGTTCCGTTTGCAGTGAGCAAACCCAGCCCCTGGCTCCCACAGCATGTTTATGGGTGGCAGTGTCTAAAACTTTTCTAAAAAAAAAAGGGAAAAAAGGAAAGAAAAAAGCTCACTGCTTGTTCCCTGGGTGAGGTGTGGTTTTCTGATGCTCAGCTCAAGCCCACCCATCACTGCGCTCTGTTTTTAATTGCTGGTCACTGCTTGTTTTCTTCCAGGGGCCTTTCTGTTGAAAGGGGTGGGAGACATGAGTGCCTGTTTTTATCCAATCCCACAAATTCATTCTGAACGTGGCCTGCGATTGCATGAGTAATATAACAATAACAATAATAATATTTATTTTTATTTGAGAAGCACCTTACCAACCAACTGCAATGCTCTGTTGTTCCTTCACTAACTCTCCTTTTCTCTTCCCTTGTTCTCCCTCTCCCCCTTTGGTCATACTCCTTTTCAGTGCTCAGTGGTGTATGCGTGTGTGCTCACTGTTCTTGTATTCAATAAAAGTGAAATAAATGTGTTTGATGCTAAATCAACTTGGGGCCTTGGTAACCTCTTTCCTACTCAGAGGACAGAGAAGTGAAGGGAAACCTTGCAGCTGGGATCACTGCACATGGAAATACAGAACTCTGTCTAAAGAGATCACAAAATCATAGAATCCTCAAATGGTTTGGGTTGGAAGGGACCTTAAAGCTTGTCTTGTTCAAACCCCTGCCACAGGCAGGGACACCTTCCACTAGCCCAGGTTTCTCCAAGCCCCGTCCAACCTGGCCTTGAACACTCGCAGGGATGGGGCAGCCACAGCTTCTCTGGGCAACCTGTGCCAGGGCCTCACCACCCTCACAGGAAAGAATTCCTTCCCAATATCTCATCTAACCCTGCCCTCTGTCAGTCAGAAGCCATTCCCCCTTGTCCTGTCACTCCAGGCCCTTGTCCAAAGTCCCTCTCCAGCTCTCTTGCAGCCCCTTTAGGCACTGGAAGGGGCTCTAAGGTCTCCCTGGAGCCTTCTCTTCTCCAGGTGAACCCTCCCAGCTCTCCCAGCCTGTCTCCAGAGCAGAGGTGCTCCAGCCCTTGGAGCATCTCCACAGTCTCCTCTGGACTCACTCCATCACTCCACATTCCTTCTGTGCTGAGGACCCCAGGGCTGGAGGCAGCACTGCAGGTGAGGCCTCATGAGGGCAGACAAAGGTGCCACCAGGTCGGGAATTGTGGCTGGTGGAGATGGAAGCAGCTTCATGTGGGGGCTGCTGACCCTCATACAGTTGAAGGTACTTTTGAGGTTGCTCAAAATGCAGAGGCAATGTGAGCTGCCCTGCTCTGGGGGGCACTGACTCTGTCTGTCATCCTGGGAGGGAGAACAGGGTGCTGCAGATGGTCTGTCCTGCTGTGGGGTCTGCGTGTCACTGCAAGGGTCCCCGTGTGTCTGTCCTGTGGGGGCTCCTGGTCCATCAGACCCAGGCTCTTGTCTGTCCGTCCTGCTGCAGGGCTGGGAGGGCAGGGGGAATGGCTGCCAGCTGGGGGAGTGGGACACGTTTTGGGATCAGCAGGGAGTAGCCGCCAGGCATGGATGGTCAAGGGGTCAAAGTGGAACAGCACCGGGCAGGGGAGCTGGGGATGGACGGGGGGGAACAGGGACCGGGCAGGGGGGTTAGGAGCCGAGCCGAGGGACAGACGAAGTGATAGGGACCGAGCCAGGGGTGATCGGAGGGACAGGGACCGGGCTGGAGGTGAGCGGGGGGTCAGGGACAGAGCCTGGGGGGCAGGATCCAAGCCGGGAGATGGATGACGGGGACAAGTACCGAGCCGGGGGGACAGGGGAACGGGCAAAGGGATGGATGGGGGGAAGGGACCGAGCCGGGGCCGAGTGGGGGCCGCCCCGAAGGACACGTGCCCCTGCTCACTGGACACCTCCGCAGTGATCGGCCGGAGAGCCCCGGCCCGGGGGTCGGGCGAGGCCTGGTACTCTCACACCGCCTTCCCGGAACCACCGCCCCGGATTTCCGGGAAGGGCCGCTCCATCTCCGGTTCCGGTGGCGGAGGGCGGCTCGTCCGCCTCGGCCCCGCCCGGCCATGGCGGCCCGGTGGCCGGACCCCGAGCTAGCCCGGCAGCTTTTCTTCGAGGGCGCGGCCGTGGTAGTGCTGGACGTGCCCGAGGGCACCGAGTTCGGTATCGATTACAGCGCTTGGGCCGTGGGGCCGCGATTCCGCGGCGTGAAGATGGTCCCGCCGGGGCTGCACTTCGTGCACTGCAGCGCGGGCAGGGCGGGCGGCGGGCGGGACACGGGGCCGCGCTCCGGCCGCTTCCTGAGCCTGCGGCGCCGCGAGGTGCGGGTGCTGCGCTGGGACCCCGCGGGTGAGGCGGTGCGGCCGGAGCCCCCCGGGGAGGGCGAGGCTCTCCGGGAGAGCCTGCGGGAGCTGGACTCCTTCCTGGGCCCGTACCCGTACGAGACGCTGAAGAAGTGGGTCTCGCTGACCTCCTTCATCAGCGAGGCGGCGGCGGAGCAGCTGCAGCCCGAGAGCGGCGAGATCTGCGCCTTCGCGGAGGTGCTGCTGGAGCCGGCGGGGCGGCACACGCGGGACCGCGCCGGGCAGCACCGGCCGCCGCTCGGGGCCGAGTGCCAGAGCTACGCCGAGGGGCTGGCGAGGCTGCCCCGCATGCGACCCCGAGCCGGCACCCAGATCCGCTTCACCGAGCTGCCCAGGCAGCTGTACCCCGATGGGGCCACTCCCGAGGAGATCACCCGGCACAGCATGGACCTCAGCTACGCCCTGGAACGGGTGATGGAGCAGCGCTATCCCGGCCGCCCGCTGGAGCTGCTCGGTGAGCACCGCCCGGGGCACACCTACTTTATACCCTTATTTGGGTTATAGCCCATTTGGGGGTATAAAGTCATGAAGGCTGAGGGAGTTGGGCCTGTTCAGCCTCAAGAACAGACGACTGAGAGGCCACCTCATTATTGTATGTTAATATCTAAAGGAGTGCCAAGAAGGTGGAGCCAGGCCCTTTTCGGTGGTTCCCAGCAATAAGAGGCGAGGCAACAGGCAGAAACATACCTAGGAAGTTCCACCTGAATATGAGGAAGAACTTATTTCTTGTGCAGTGACAGCACACTGGAACAGATTGCCCAGAGAGGTTGTGGAGTCTCCTTCACTGGAGATATTCCAGACCCATCTGGTCACAATCCTGTGCCACATGCTCTGGGATGACCCTGCTTGAGCAGGGAGGTTGGACCAGATGCCCCACTGTGGTCCCTTCCAACCTGAACCATTCTGTGATTCTGTGACTGTGAAATGAGAGCTCTGGGATGAAACCTGTGCTTGTTCCCTGGTGCCCTGAGGCATCTCTCTTTGTTGCAGGACAGAAGATGGTGTAGTTTTTAGCAGCAACAGGGCCTATTCCAGTTGCCTGGGGAAGAGACCTCATTGGGGTCTGTAGCTTCTTTGCAAGGGGCAGAGAGGCAGCATCGATCTCTACTCTCTGTGGTCGGTGACAGGATCTGAGGGAATGGCTGGGGCTGTGTCAGGGGAGGTTTAGGCTAGATATTAGGAAAAGATTCTTCCCCCAGAGGGTGGTCAAGCACTGGAACAAGGATCCCAGGGCAGTACTCATGGCCTTAGAGATTGAGGAGTGTTTGGACAACACTCTCAGGCATATGGTGGGGTTGTTGGGGTGTCCTGTGCAGGGATGGGAGTTGGATTCGATGATCCTTCTGAGTCCTGTCCAGCTCAGGACATTTTGTGATTCTGTTCTACAACTCGGTGGTGTAATGTGATGCTAGAGATCAGGAGCTGACAGCCTGCTTCTGGCTTCTGGGTGCTGCTCTTGGAGCCCAGATTGCCTCAGGTTAAGTCAAAAGCAGCAGTCACTGGTCTGTCATCTGGCACCAGCCTGGCACTTTGCCTGTTAAGTCAATCTCTTGAGGACAGGTCTTACAGAGTCCTGGGAGTGTTGAGTGGGGCCGAACACCCCCAGATCCTTGTTCCTGATGTGTGGGGAGGGGGTATGGTTCTCGGGGATATGGTTCTCCCAGCCAGTGGTTCCCGGTGCAGCAACTGGTCCCTACCAGGCTGGCACAGTGGCAGCTCAGACGTGTGCTCTGTGTGCTGTCCGTGTGCATGTGTGTACTCTGTGTTTGCTCCATGTGCTGCCAGAGACTTGCCATGGCAGCGTCTGGGCTGTGCCAGTGCTGTGATGTGGAAACCCCCTCAGCCAGGGCTGCATCTCCCAGGGCTCAACTACTCCCCAGCCTTTTATACAACCTGTGATGCAAATAAATACTGAAGCTGTGGAGGTCCTGGAGCGGGGTTTTGTTCTGTAGCAGGATGGAGGGAGAAGCCCTCCCAGTTTTACAGCTGAGGCTACTGAGCTTTTGTTTTTCCCTTCTGTTTTTTCTCTATTAATGTTATACAATTTATTCTTTTTCAAAATTATCAAAGACAACTGCAGAATAAACAGTGAGTTACCATAGGAAACAGTGGCAAAATAGCTGATGCCAAGCATCCAGTGAGATGGACTGTGGGTCTTAATTCAATAAGGTAAACACATCTGTGAATGTACTGCAGAGTGTTCCATGGCAGTGGCGTTTGCAGTCCCATGTGGCTCTGGACACCCAGGCTCAGGAGGACTGAATGCCCACAAAATAACAGCAAGGTCTGGCTCACTGTTTGGGTTTGTAAAGTCCTGTGAAGTCCCTCTACAATGATGATAATCACAGTTACAGGTGACCTGCCCCATTCTTCTTTGAAGAGCAGAGCATCAGCAAATGGTCCGTGTTTAGAGTATCAGTCACTGCTGGCAGGATGTGCAAAAGTCAAACCAGCATTTATCAGTCATTTACAGAGCTTTGAGGAGGACACATACCTTGGATATCTGTCTTATGTGTGTTTTGTTTTCTGAACCCACACAGGTGAGCTGCAGTTTGCTTTCATTTGCTTCCTCATTGGGAACGTGTACGATGCCTTTGAGCACTGGAAAAGACTCCTGAACATCCTGTGCCGATCTGAAGATGCCATAGGGAAGTACCAAGACCTTTACATCAATCTCATTTCTGTGCTGTATCACCAGCTCAATGAAATCCCAGCAGATTTTTTTGTGGACATTGTCTCCCAGGACAACTTTTTAACCAGCACGTTACAGGTACATTTGTGACTGTCCCCTGAGATATAGGAGTGGGAACCAGGGCATACAGGGC
This sequence comes from Lepidothrix coronata, assembly GCF_001604755.1. NCBI lineage: Eukaryota > Metazoa > Chordata > Aves > Passeriformes > Pipridae > Lepidothrix > Lepidothrix coronata. Next base: position 256,131 of record NW_016690440.1, read on the forward strand.
ATCAGAGCAAATCTGGGGAAAAGATGCAAAAGGAATCAAGCTGCTATTGAGCTGTGTGGGAGATAGTGAGCCTGTCTAAGCACACAAGGATTTTCTTTTACTTTTTCCCTATGTTATTCATTGAGAAATGCCATTTGCTTCTCATCTCAGCATTTGGTCTGCTCAAATTATGCCTTGAAGAGCCTAATGCAGTGTAAAATTGAGTTTGGCAGGGAGAGGAAATGTTGCAAATAGTGCTGGAAGCAACGTACCACAGTGCCATGGGTTTGGAGTTCTGGACTGGCACATCTAATGCAACTGGACCGCACCAGCAGACTTGTCCTAGAAGGTTTTAAGACCTTTGCCTACATTGAGCTGAACAGCTTCAAGAAAGGCTGAGCAAGTGCAAGATGATGTCTGTGTATTTTTGCCCAAAGCCATTCATTCTTTAAAAACAAAACCAACAAACCAACACTAAAAACTTTTGCATAAAGGACTGATGGTGCTGATTTCTGAGCAACTTGAATGGTTTGCTTAGTATGCAGGGAAGCTGCAGCAAAACTTGAGCTTAGGGCAGTGATAGTATTTTAGAAGATTTTCCATTCCAGTTAGCCTTAAGCAAAGCTGAAGATTTCCTGTAGTCAAGTTCTTATCCAGAGGGAAATTATGATTATTCCAACATGCAGCAAATGCTGCTTCTGCTGAGACAGGCAGGGGCAAATATGTGATTCAGCAGTGAAACCAGTTACTCCCACTGGCTGTGACCATACTGTGACAGCGCAGCAAATTGGCTAAATAAAACTTAGTTTAAAAAAAAAAAAAGCCAAACCCAGACACACTGATGAAGTTCAGCAGTGGAAACAATCCCTGCAGTAATTAGGGGTAGTAGTGCTTCAAGTGCTTGATGCTTGATGCCTTCTCCTTTCCCAGATAGCAGGTGCATTCCTCTCCTTTTAACTCCCAAGTTCTTGCTATAGATTTGGGGAGGGTTGAGGGTGCTTGGTTTTAATTTGCTGGGTAAAATGGTATGGGAAACATTGCTTTAATCAAGTGACTTTTTTTAATTTGGATTCTTACAAGTCTCACTTTTTTAATTAATATTTTATTTCTCTTGGTAGATTTTTTCCGTCACATCACAGGACTGAAAAACCCAGCTCTGTATGCAGTACACTCAGAGCAACTCTGTGCATTGTCAGCTTACAGTACTACAAAGAATATGTCACCCAGCCATTCTCTCTATCTGAGGGGAATTTGGGAAGCACCCTTATTGCTCCTTATCTTTCCTTTTTGGCTGCCTGAGTCTTGTCTGCCCCTGGGTTCCATCAGTCTGTGTTTTACTTCAGCAGCAGAAGCTGTGCTGGCACAAGGGACCACCCTTAAGCCTTGGCAGGAGTCATCAATTCCTAGTGACAAAGAACAACTTTGCCTTGCTAAGTGAGCCTCTCCTCACTCAAAGTTCTCTGCTTCTCTACTCTCCTGGGATTTCCCTGGAATAGTGCAAGGGAACCCCTGGGACTTGCCTTACCCAGTCACTTGGCACACACCCCTCAGAGTTAACTGGGTGTGGGCAGGTGCGCAGAGGTGTGTGGGGAAGTGTATTGTCTGTGGAGCTCCTGCTCAGCTCTGAATACAGCAACTTTTTATTTTTGGAGTTTGATCCAAGGTGAGGAGAATACAGCACAACCACCACTGACTGTGCAGCCCTAACAATGTTTAAAGAAAAAAGATCTTGATCAAATAGCTAATTTAATGTGCAGTTCATGGAGGAGAAGTGGGAAATACAATCTTTTAATGTTTTTTCTTTAACAGCAGCTTTATTGTGTACAAGTTCTTTTAGAAAGAGGTAATGTCACGGTACAATGAACAAGGGAAAGACAAATGATCATTCACAAAGCAACAAACTTTGCTGCTTGTTGTCAGTGTTTTATCCAGCTGTCATTAGCTCTCTCCCAAATATGAGGCTGCATTTTCCCCAGAGGAAATTTCTTCTTATGGAAATTAATTCTGAGTCACAAGTTCAGCAGAGGAGCAGAAGCAGGTTTATGAGAGATGAGCTCTGGGGCTAAATGCCCTGTTAATCTTACACAGATACTTTCACTCTCCAAGTGCCAACCGAAGCTGTGAGTCTGTGACATGTTAATACATTTGTTCTTGGATGATGGAGTGGAGAGGTTAGTCCAGATTTCAGTGCCCTGTCCCCAAGGCTGTGCTGGGGATAACTGGACTTTTTCCAGAGAGCTCTCATTCCTCTCTTACCTTCAAGGTCTTTTTATTGAGTTTCCTCTGTATCTAAGGTGTTGGTGATACCATATTACAAAATTACTTTGAGAGATCTCTAACCATGGAAACAATGGTTACAATTACCTGTTGGCCTTTTGGACACATGCTGGAAAATCGGCTACTGATAATGCTTTTTTTTTTAATTCCTTCTGCTCGGACATTTTCCTTAGCTCACACTTAAGCATATTTCAGAATTCCATAATACAAATTCAATTACATGCATATACGTGCTTCAAACAGAGTTCTTACCTGAGTGCACCTACTCAATGTCGTGAAGGCAGGATGGGATGGGCTTGGGGCTGTGAAATCAGAGGTTTAGGCTTTGGTTAGCTAGCTCCAAAGCAGGAGTGGTTTCAGGTTGGTGCATCCCTTGCCAGTGGCCTAACCTGACTCTCTTCCTGGTGCTCCCAGGAATGTTGATGATGTCCTTGTAGGAAAGAGATGCCCAGCTGGTGCCATAGCTGGGCTCTTTGTGACCTCTGCTCTTTCTTTTAGGTGCTCTTTTCCTGCATGTGCAGTGCTGCTGTTGATGAGACTCTAAGGAAAAAGGCTGAAAAGTTCAAGGCTCACCTAACAAAGAAGTTTAAATGGGACTTTGAGGCAGAACCTGATGACTGTGCTCCTGTTGTGGTGGAGCTGCCTGAGGGGGTGCAAGTGGACTGAGCCAAATGCTCCCTTGGCAGCAAACAGCTTTAAAAATAACTCATTCCTTCTCTTCTCCAGCCGTGCCAACTTCCTGAATGCAGTTTCTGAAGCTAATCTTCTTTCTGCTGTAGAACACGGGAGGATGCTGAACTTTGCGAGGAGATCAGTTATTGGAGGAGTTTGAGAGTTGTCACATGGACACCTTGTTTTTTTCCCCAGCTCCTCTGTAACAGCTCCTCATAGAATACAAATTCAATACAAATTCAAAGAATCATTTAAGTTGAAAAAGACCTTTTAGAATCATCAAGTCCAACCATAAATCTAACACTGCCAACATCATCCTGCACTCAGCTGACTGGGCTTGTGTTACAGGGGACTGTTTCACTACTGTGTCAGAAGCTCATGCTGCTCACTGTGATTTGTCTGTTGTGGAAGAGGACTCAAAGCCTCAGCAAAATTCCTCCCATTGCATACCCCTAACACTGAGGTATCTTATTCCTCCCATTCTGTTAAAACCTTTTGTATTTACTGCTGATGCTCTGTTTTGCCTGAGGTAAAAGAAAGTGAACAGTTTTGTGACGAGAAATAGTTATTGGACTGTAGTCACCCAGGTCTTGAAGAACAGAGCCAGCAAGATTTAAAGATCAGATTTCCACATGAACTGGAGCCTCTATTTTGTTGTAATTGGAAATCTTATATATTTTCCCTGGTGACAGTCTCTTCTTTGTCCCCAGTTCCCAGGGACAGGCTGTAAGAAGCTTGCGTTGTTTCTGCAAACCTGCACAGGGTTGTACCAGTCAGTTACTTCCTTGGCTGTCACCCTCAGGAATTCATCTGTGTGCATGTTGAACAGGATAACGCTCTTTGTTAGTCTTTTGTCATTTAAAATAAATCTCAAAAGAGCCTTGTCTACAGAAAACATGTGAATGAATGGGGTTTAGTTATTTAGTCAAAGCTTATAGTACAGTAACACTGCCTTCCCTTCCTCATTGGGATGTCCAGTGTCCCTGCAGATGATCTATTACATCCAAGGGTGGTAGAGGATACATGGTGTGGCAGAAAGCTCAGTGTGTTCTTGGGAAGAAGGTGTGTGACAAAGTGTTTCCAGATCATCAGGAAATTCCCACAGGGATGGGCCACTGGAAGCCCTCGTTGCTGCTGGGGGCCTTTCCCTCCTTCCCGCAGAGGCTCTGCACTCCATTCCTGTGGTGTCCAGGTCTATCTGAAATGGATTCTGGATTGACCACAGGCCCTATGGGGAGGTTACTCTAATTTGGCAAGTTACTCTAGTTTGTTCTTAAGTCTTCTTTTCCATGCTTTCTTGTCCTTAACATCTTAAGATCTTTTGCATGGCAATGTGACTGTGCTCTCCCTGCCTCCTTGCTCTGTGTTTGGATCCACAGGCAGAGCTCTCTTTCAGGTTTCTCCCAGTTTTGATGGACGAGGCCTTTTTTGGTTTGTTGGCTCTTTGCACCGCCCCAGTGACTGGTTCTGGTGCTTGGCAGCAGAACACAGATCCCTGATGTCGGTAGGGAAGGGAGCAGGGAGCCTGGGGCCCTGCCTGCCTAGAAGGGAGAGAGGAGCAGTGCCCTGTGGCTGCACAGGGCTGGCCAGGCAGTGTCAGTAGTCACAGTGGCCTGGCAATGCTTCACTGCTTTGCTGGACAGCAATTTGAGTATGTGTTTGTTAAATCTCAAAACTGCTAACTGAAAATTAACTGTAGTGGTCAGGTTTCCATGATGAACTACACTTTTATCAACTGAGAAAAGAGAATATCATTGTACTTCAATTGTGGGGTTTTTTTTCTTTTTGTTAGATGGTAGTAGGGACAGCTAATCCCAGAATGGCTTGAGTTGGAAGGGACCTTACAGACCATACAATCCCACCCCCTGCCATGGGCAGGGACACCTTCCACTACACCAGGTTACTCCAAGCCCTATCCAACCTGGCCTTGAACACTTCCAGGGATGGGACAACCACAGTATCTCTGGATAATCTGTGCCAGGGTCTCACCACCCTTACAGGGAAGAATGTCTTCCTAATATCCCATCTAATCCCGGCCTCTGTCAGTTTAAAACCATTTCCCCTTGTCCTGTTTCTATCTGCCCATATAAAACATTGCTGTCCCTCCTTTTTATAAGCCCCCTTATATCTCTTATTATCTCTTATTATTATTTCTTATTAGACCACAAAACAGATGGGGAAGAGCCAGGCCATGGGGACACTGTCCCTCTGTTGGACAGGACACAGAAGCAGCGAACTTTCAGAATCCAACTCCATTACATGACTCCGTTGCATACTTTGAGGGAAAAGGGAAGCAGGCACATAGGAAGCAACTCGTTGGATGTTTGCAAGGGGGAGGTTAAAAATTTGGGAGGGAAAAGAGGGCAGTTATTCCTTTTGGAGTCATCAGGAAGGAGGCTATAAAAGGCAAGTGGCAACATGTAATACTGGGATATTTTCTTCCCCTTCTATAGCCTTAGTCGAGCTCTGGTGATGATGCTGCCCCTTCCTCCAGCTGAGGTGTGTCATTATCAGAAAGCAGAAGAGGGATTGTGGTGTGTGTAAATACACCTTGCTGCAAGCTAATGAAGTGTAATTTGTGATGTGTTTGCAGCTTTGCTTCAGCACTGAATTCAGGTCAGGACATGCAGCTTACCCTGTGTTGTGCAGTGGCACTGAAGCATGAGGTACATTGGACTCCTGCTTCTGTGGAGACTTGTCCAGTTGCCAGAGCTGTGCCAGTGAGGAAATTGGCATCATTCCTGCCCTGTGACATATGCCTTCACTGCAAATTGGATTGGAGCAAGGGCCTTGCTCAGCCCCAGGTGAGGCTGATCCCTTGGGAACCAGCAGGGGCATGAGCTGACCACTGGGCACCCCCGAAGCTGCACTGTACCCTGCTTTCCCTGTGCAAAGCCCAGAGTGAGTGCATCAGACCCACAAAACTGCTCTTCCATTTCCTGTTTGCTGTCCCCACGGGCTCAGTGACGTTGGACAAACCAGAGTTGTCAGTCTCAGGGATAATTTTCCAGTGTGGGGCCTCTGTGTTGTCCGGAGGGTTGCTTCTTGTTTCATCGACCCTGCAAATTCAAAAATGAGGAATGTGCTGCCTGAGGCTGTGGGAAGCTGCCTTCCTGTCCCAATATTGCACTGCTCCCTCTTTTTTTGTTAGGAAGAGAAATGGCACATCTTGCTCTGATAGTTCATGTGGCTTCATTTGTGATCTCCACTGCCTCCTGCCCACTGCCAAAGCAACAGCCAGACCACTTCTGTCTGCTTTCAGGTGGATTGGCACCATGGCACTGGACGACATCTAGAGTGTAGTTCTGCAGCTCAGGTTGGGTTTGTGGCAGCAATGCCTGCAGACCTCCAACAGCACCAATTTGTGTGCTATTAGATGTCACCCAGAAGTGTTCATCGTGTGCTCTAAATGGAAACCAAAGGTGCAAGAGGGCAGGTGGGAAGGTGTAGAAAGTGATCAGTAGCTTGTTAGTGCTGTAGTTTTAAATCTGAAGTGAGCCCAGGGTTAATGGTTATTTGAACCAGTGACTCTTCATTGGGGCTTTCGCTTTTACTGCTCAATGGTGAGTTGAATTTTTGATTCTTTGCTCAGTGTTTTCTCATGGTAACCCTCCCTGTCTCTCACATTGTGGTTCAGCTCAGGTCTTTTTCTGCTTTTATTAGGTTTTTCTGTTGTTTGTTACTATTGTACCCTTATTTTTCTAATCCAGAAATAACATGGTAGATATCCATTTGTGCCTCTAACAATAACCAGGAGGTAGAGGTTTTTCAGGGTCTCTTAGACACACACCACCTTTACTTGGAGCAACATTTATTTCTGCTACTGCTTTGGCAGCTGGACATAGCCTATACCCGCTGCTGCAGATGGAGTGGCTGGCACCGAGCTCCTGGAATATGGAAAAAGGTGGAGTGGAATGCCTTGATTCCTTTCTCTGAAAAAGGAAATCATCTTCCCCTGGAATTGCTGTTTATTGTCAAACAGCTACGACAGTGGCGTGTTCTGCAGCCCTGTTACTGTAAAAGGGATGTGTTGTGAGTGGTCATTCCTTCCCAGTGTGCTCAGCTATTCCATAGCCAGTTCTGCTCCCCTCTAAAACTGTGCACCTCCTGTCCTGATGTGGGCTGGGACACATTTGGGAGCGCCGGAGTCTGTCCCAGCTGGTGTACAAGCCCCAGAGTGGAGCTGGAGTAGGTATTGGGGGTTGCTCCGTAGAGCATGGGCTGTGCTAGAGCCTGTAGTTAATGCACAGGAGACATTGACTGTGCAGGAGCCTCATTAGGAGAATGCAAATGAGATACAATGCAGGCTCAATGCAAATAAACTCCAAATGGGTTAATCAATAGCAGGAAAAATCCATATAGGAGGCTCTCAGAGCCACTGCTTTCGGTGTGCTGGTCCAGCTCCTGCCGTGCCTTGGTGGGTCTATGGGTTCGTGAGGAAAGAGCTGCAGCAGAAATATGTCCTGCAGATGCAGCACGGCCAGATTGGCACCTTGTCCCCTTCCAGCGGAGCCCACAGGCTCCAGCAGCACTTGGCCACTGCAGCTTGAGGGGCTCCACAGATTTGAAACCAAAAGGCTGAGCTACAGCGCCTGCCAGGTCTCAGCTTTGGGCAAACAAGAAGCAGGAGGGGGAAGGACACAACAAGAGGGTTCCCTTCTCTCATGCCTCCACCCCCAGGAGCATCCTCACCAGGCCACTCTCCTCAGTGGCCTGGCTGCAGGCGGTGACTCCTGTGTCCCACATGGACCAAACAGGTTGCTTAACTGAAGTGCTGAGAAGTTGCCCAGATTATAGATCCCTGAAGTGTTACCACTGGAATGTTTTCCCCCTTTGTGGGGGAGTTGCAGCTCATTCACTCTCTCAGGTGCCATGCAAGGCTGACCTGGTAAGAGGAAGGTACCAGCAGCTGGGAGTGCTCCTGCAGTGCCCCTCTCCAATTAACTTACTGTCTCTGCCTGTAAAAGTTACATCTCACAGTCATTAAATTTAGGAAATTCAGATGGTATTGGGAGGAATAGAGGAAAGTGCAGGTGTTGAGAAAGGAGAGGGGACACAAGGGGCAGGAGCCTGGAGCTCCTCAAACCCCCTGGGCTGGCAGTTGGGGGCCAGTGATTGCCAGGGCATGTGGGGGGTTCCCCAGAATGGGAGGTGGTTTTACCCTGTGCTACAGGTTTCAGTAATTTTAAATCTTTTTTTGCCCCCAAAGGCAGGTTTAACCACATTTATTTTGGAAGGAGTTGATTTTTCAAAGCAAAAGCTGCTTCTTCTCCCCAGCTCTGATGGCTGTGCTTGCATTCATTAGGAGGAGGGCAGCATAAAGGGAAATGCTGTAATATGGATGGCAAGTTTCAAGCTTAAATTTATTAATGAATAAATAAATAAATAAAAGGAAATTGTCATTGGTTTATATTCAAAAATCCCTGATTTCTCCCTCAGCTGGGGAGCAGCTGAAAGTGTGAGGAAAAGCCCACGGTGTCCAGGAAGGCTTAACCCAGGGGTGGCTGTGGGCTCACAGGAGGCTGCTGAGGTTTGGAAAAGAGGGACATCAAGGATATTATTACTGAAAAACTGGGTTTGGAAAAGATATCCCATTCCAGCAGTGAAGCAGACATGGGTTTGTCCTTGCCATGAAGGTATTGGATGTTGCATGAAACAAGAGGTGTTTCTTTTGACAGGACAGAATTTGGGATTCTTCTTTGCACTGAAGCGAGCAAAGAGGTGGCCATGTCTATTGGAAAGGATCTCCAATGGACAGGATTTTCCTTGAGAATCTGACCTGTTTCATCCTGTGGGGTTTCTTCCCTCTCTTTTTTTTTTTTTTTCTCTTTTTTTTTTCTTTAATGAAATTAGCTTTGTTTAAACAAAGGCATGTAGTGACAGGCCAAGGGGGGGACGGCCTTAAGCTGACAGAGGACAGGATTAGATGGGATATTAGGAAGAAATTCTTTCCTGTGAGGGTGGTGAGGCCCTGGCACAGGTTGCCCAGAGCAGCTGCAGCTGCCCCATCCCTGCAAGTGTCCAAGGCCAGGTTGGATGGGGCTTGGAGAAACCTGGGATAGTCGAAGGTGTTCCTGCCCACAGCAGGGGGTGGAATGAGATAATGTTTAAGATCCCTTCCAACTCAAGCCATTCTGGGATTCTAAACAGTGGGGGTTCCCATTAATTGTGTTTCAGGCATCAGTGTGAAGTGCCCCAAGCTAATTCTGCAAGTGGAAGGTCAGCAGAGACACAAATTATCTGTGGGACTCTGCCTTTACTGTGAAAGTTGCTCATTGCTTCACTGGCCTGGTAAGAAGCTTGTGAGTTAATGTTCCAGGAGCAGTCTTGTTAACAGTGGGAGTTTTTACTGCTTCCCCAAAAAAAACCTTTACCTGTGTTCTGGGAGGGGGGGCTGCTTGCTTGGCCCTCCTGGTGGGGTTCCCATGAGGAGCATTGATGGGAGCAGCACAGCCTTCAAAACAAACTTTACTATTAAAATTTGATTGGATGGAGCAAGCTGCTCCTGTGCAGAGCAGGGGTTTCAGAGCAGGAGAGGGACCTCTGGGTGGCTCCATCCTCACAGGTTTGGTGTCAGATGTTGGAATTTCTGCATCTGTGCTACATGAACAACTTTGTGTTCCTGATCCATCCATATGTTTTAAGTACTCAGTGACAGTGAATACTCATGCCTGGCTGGAGACAGTCCTGCTCCAGTCAGTCCAAGGAATTCTTTATAGCAGGTGGTTATTCCTGGGAGCATTGCCTCATCAGTGAACACTGTGACATCCCAAGTTGTACTGGACATCCCAGGTTGAAGCTGATGCTTCACACATGCTGAGGCCCTGATTCCTCATGATCTGAAAGGGACTGGCTGCTCCAGCACTCAGTATTGCCCACTCCATGGAGCAACAGAGCAGGCTGTGCACCGCGTAGTTCTGCGACAACCTGCATTTCAGGGATGGTTGTTCCCTTCAAGCAGAGGTTGACTGTTTCCAGTAACAGGAAGTGAATTGTTCTTTAATACGGTTTGATGGAGGATTTTATGTGGCCACATTAATGTGTATTCACTTAGCATTGCCTGATCCTTCTCTGCACAAGTTCTTGTGCCCTTCAGGCTGATGTGAGCTGCTTAAACACATACAATGACCCATTCTTGTGCCGAGGGGACCCTGATGGGATCTCCTGCTCTGCCTGTGGGGATTGCTCTCTCCAGGGAAGAGCAGCGGCTCTAGAGCAGAGTAGTGACAGAGTGGGGTACAGTGACATGGGCTCTTGCCACGGGACTGCCTGACCATCTCTGTGAGATCCACAAATCTCGCTGAAGTGAATTCCTGGCATCTGGGCAGGAGGAGATGGAGTGGGGATGAGCTGGCAAACCTTGCAGCAGCTGGGGAGAGGAGTCAGGCAGAAGTCCTGGGTGGCCTCTTGGGCTCACTTCTTCCATTTGTTTAAAACACAGCCCCTTGTGTGGGGGTAATTTTGTTTTGTTTTTCTAACAGCCTCTTCAGGATTTAAAAAGCATCACTTGAGAATCTGCTGAGATTCACAGACTTCTGAGAGACCTTCCACATGCAGTCAGTGCAGCAGGGACTGGTTAAACATGTCACCCAGCTGTGCTGGGTGGTCACTGGGGGCCTCTACTGGCCTTATTTCATTAGCATGAGCTCACTGGAAAGCACTATGCATGTTCATCGCTGCTGAAACTTCACACTGCCCAAGTGTGTTCATTTAATGGACTTATTTTCTTAACAAGACCAATAACCAGTGTGAACTAATGTTCCTTCTGGGGCTCTCACTCATTTCATTCCTCAGCAGAATTGGGTAAGTCAAGAGCTCTCCTGCATTAGCAAGAAGATGTTCCACCTTCCTTATTATCCACCGTTCACTGCAAAGATTCTTTTAAACTCCCAAAGAAAACCTTTGATTTACATTTTTTCCTCCCTCTTCCTTTGCTTCTCCAGTGACAAAACTTTTATTGCTACTTCAAAAGACCAGACAACTCCTCTGATTGTGTCAGGGGTCCTAATCCAACTTTAATGGGACTTAACTCCATCAGTATTCCCATGCTTCAGGACTGAGAGCAGACAGCAGGTTTTGTCTCATGTCAGCAGTAAACCACAGTTTTTTCCATGTTCCTCTGAGGTAAAAAGCATCTTTTGGTGGCTTTACCAGTGTCCCCAAGGAGGGTCCCTCAGAGTTGATTGGCATGTGTGTGCAGCCTTAGGTGTGTGGATGCTCACAGAGGTGAGCTGCCAGTGTGTGCATCACGCAGCTGAAGGTGCTCAGCAGCTGGGTGGGTTTGAGCTCTGCTTCTTCCCCTGGTTCCTCCTAGTGCTCCTCAGAACCTTTTCTCTCCCTCTTGTCACGTGGTTGGTGATGGGGGGACTCAAGGCTTGTGGTTTCTGTTCTTGCAGGGCAGGAGGGGAGGTTTTGGAGAGAGGCACCCCTAGGAAGGGGCTCTGGGGCTGCAGCCCGCCCGGGTCCTTCCCCAATGTGCTGAGCGGGCACTGTTGTAAAGCAGATGTAAAGTGCTCCATGGAGGAAGGAGCGAGCGTGGCTGAAGCTGGATGTTCTAAGGATGTCTCGGAAATCAGAGCACTGTTGCAAGGCAGTGAAGTGGGTTTGTTTGGTGTGTGAGCAGGGGTTGCTGCATCCAGCCTGGCTGCTGGGACAAAACCCGCACAGCCCTGGCTGTGGTGCTCATGGCAAAGGCTTGTGGCCATAAAGTGAAGCCAGCAGGAGCTATGCTTGTCCTGCAGGTAGTGGAGGTGAGGCAAGCACCAAGGAACAGGATCTCCTGCTCAGCTGCTGCATGACAACTGCTGTTAACCCATACCCTGTGTCTGTGCCTGGCTTTCAAAGCTGTTTCTCTTCCTTCCCACCTGACTGGTTTTGCCCAATGCTGCTTATCCTGACCTTCCCTGCTTCTACTGTGAATTGATGGGGAAATGCGGTAGATGAAAGCTTTTCATGACTTTCCTGTCTCCCTGACCTGATTGCTTCCCAAAGGGAATGGGAATGAGTGGATAGATGAGTGCCCAAGGTACCTGCCCTCAACCACTGGCTCCTGCTGGTATGGTGGCTGCACAGACCTGGACCACAAGATGTGACAGGAACCTGTTCTGTGTGATGGGGTATAGATGTATAAGCAAAGTGCCCAGAGTGGTGTGGCTGGTCCTTCACTGACACAACATCAGCAGAAGAGCTCTTTGCCCTGGAGAACCAGCAGAGTCAAAGCCAGGGATGGAGACTGTGCCTGGGCTGAGGGATGAGGGCACTGATTAGATCTAGCTCGTCAGAGGTGTGAAGAAGGTGTAGAGATGCTGAGGTATGTGGGGCTGAAGGACTGGAGGGGCCACGGGCTGGGCTGAGAAGGTGTTGGAAGTATTCCACTCCTTCCCAGCTTTGGAGCCCAGCACCCAACAAAATACACAGTGGCATCTCCAGGAGAGAGAGCACTGTGCTGGTTGAACCTGCACAGATCTAGGGAGGAGAGCAGTGGTTTACTCTGAAGGCTTTCCCCTCTGTAGACAGTGGCCTCTGTGTTTGGGAGATGGATCTGTAGCAGGTTTTAGGAGATGGAATGTGAATGCTTGCTTGGATTTAGCAGGAAGACACAAGGAACACAGTTTTTTGAGATGTTTGAATAAGGTGAAGGGTGCTGCAGGTAGGATGGATAGCTGACTGTGTGATTTGGAGGAAGCAAGGTTGTGTCTGGTATGAGGAAGGACAGCAAAATCTGACTGAGTTGATGGCTGGAGAGATGGGATGGAGGAAGACAATCTCTGCCTCCACCTCCACAGCTCTTCTTCCCTGTGATGTGCTGGGAACAGAGCTCCAGGCAGTGAAGAGCTCGATCCTGGGGCTGTGAGTAGCCAGAGCCAGGGAAAGGTCTCTGCAGCTCACAGCAGGGAACAGAGCCAAGTGGGTTCCCATGGGAGGTCCCAGTGAGGGAAATGTGCTGGTGGGAAGATGACTTGGAGTGGCAGGATTTCCCCCAAAGCACAGCAGGATGGGGGGGTGCTGCGGTAGGGCAGAGCTGGAAGGACATCCCTCTTCCAGCCCTTTCAGCTGGATGTGCTCCTGAGCTGGAGGGTAACATGTGCGAGGAACAACCTGCCCAAGGGGTACCTCGATATTGCCCTGAACTCCACCATATGCTGTGGGGGAGATGGATGGAAAGCAGGAACAGCCCGTTTGTCCTGCAGGCTGCTGGCTGTGCTGGGGCTGAGGGATGCAGGCTGCCCGGGGGGGCACCTCCTGACAGCATACGGGGCATTGGTCCTTCCCTGGGCCCTGCTGAGGCTGTGTCACCCTTTTGGTGGCACTGCTCTGCTTGTCAGTCCCTGTGCAGCTATGTGCTATGAAGACTTCAGGAAATAATCCTTCTCCCCGTGTCTTTCCAAGCAAGGAGGGCTCATGTAGAGAACAACAGGAGGAGCTTTTCCTTGAGGTCACCTTTCCTGGTGTGGTTCTGCTTTCCTTCTGATCCTGTCTGGACAATATCTGTTCAATTATCTGTTCTCTTGCAACAGTGCCTGAAGCTGCTCATGGAGGAGCCCTGCACTCTCTTGTGATGCTGCTGGAAGCCTAATATTTGAGTGTGGTGTGAGCTGGGTGCTGTCATCAGCCCTGTCCCCTTCCCAAGGGACAGCATGGCTTGTGACCAGCACTGCTTCTGACAGCCCTGCAGCAAGTGCCTTCACAGCATGTTCATTTTTTTATATGTCCCTGAGCCCTGGTCCCAGGCAGGGCAGGATCCAGCAAGGGAAGAGCAGGAGGAGGTCGTGGCCACCCCTGCAGGAGCAGGACCAGAGTCCTGCAGGCATGGGTGAGGACTGCTCCCCTTCACAGGCTATGAGCTGGCCCTGACCGTGTGAGAGGCCCTGTTCTGTGGGTGGAGTTCACAGTTGTCCCTGGGAAGTGTTGTGGAGTGTCCCAAGCACTAAGAGCTCTGTTTGTCTGGAGGTAGCAGTGAGTTATGCTTGCATTTCACTGAGGAAACTGGGTGACGTGATCTCAGCTGGTGCAGTGGGAGTGTGACAGAGCCAGAAGGAGCCCCAAGGCTTCTTCAAACATCCTCCTGGCTTCTCCTGCTTCTCCCCTGCCAATGCCCCAGCCAAGCTGCATCTGACTGTTGGACAACACTGGTACCTGCTGTCTGCCCACTGCTGCATGTCCTGCTCAGGACTTGCGGTGGCATTGGGAGTGCAGGTGGCTTGTGGCCCAGGGGTGAGCCTGGTGGTGGAGCCCTGACTCCTTGGTGTCACATTGGTCCTGGAAGAAGTTCCTAGTGCTGGCTGAGTGCAGTGCTGCCTGCCTGGCACAGTGGGAGGAGCAGTGAGTGTCCTCTACCCACGTGTAGGAGCCCCAGGTGCGGAGGAGTTGAGGAGCAAGTAATTGCTGTGCTTCATAAGAAGAAATAAATAAAAGGGACTTTGCAATGGAGTGTAATCTCCTGGGGAAGAAATTGTAGCTCTGCTCCACCCACACCATGCATGAGCGGCCTTTGTGCACTGACTCATTCCTCTTTCCTGGAGACCGTGGGCAGGGCTGTCACCTGCTGCTGGGGGGCCTCTGCTGTCCACCATGGGCAGGACCAGGGCTGTCTGCCCCCTTGTCCTTGTGCTGGGCTGCTGGGACAGCTGAGGGGGCCTGCAAGGGACCTCAGAATTTCAGCTCTGGGTGACTGTGGTCCTCCAGGAGCTCTCGTGACTACGCCTGGTCAGGTAACTCACCTGGCCCTGCCAAGGCTTCCCCCTTCATCAGTGCTGTCAGTCTGTCTGCCTCCTCCTTAGCCCACATGTCCTGCGATCCCAGGGTACCCAGTGTGTGTCAGTGTCCCTGCACGTGCTCTTCAGTGACAGGTGGGACTGTGGTGGGTGATGGGATGATATCTGGGAATGGTGGGGGTGTGCCTGTATCTCAGGTAAACAGGAACTGCTGAATGGCCTCTCTGAAAAACCAGAGAGATGTGAAGGAGAGGTGGGACCTGGGAGAGCTTCCATCGAGCTTCTGGGAAGTGCCTGATGACCTTGAAGCATCCTTCCACCAGCACCCAGTTTGCTTGTGAAGCGGCTTCTCAAGAGGTGTTGTAAAGACCAGAACTATGAAAGAGAAATGCACAAATATCTGCAACCTCTGGCAGAGGAAACCCTCAGTATGTGGCTGGCCAGGGGAGTGCAACATCTGCCTTGTTCTCATGCTGTGAGCCCTGATGGGGAGGGATCTGTGGGTTGGAGGTGGCAGCGTCCTTGTTCCTCCCTCCTTGGTGTGCTCAGGGCAGCTGGAGGAACAGGAGGGCTGTTCTGAAAGGTGGCTTACCCACTGGGGACTGAGCAGTTCTTCTGGATGCCTGTGTCCCACATGAGGGTCTTGTCTCTACTTCTTGCAACTTCTGTGTCTTATCCATGTCAATCTCCTTCACTACAGACACCTGTGGGGAGCATCTGCACCCACAGTGCTGAGGCTGGAGACTATCTCTTGGCTAAAGGTCTTGTGCTCCAAGTGTGGCACTTGACACCACTCTAGGGATTTGGGGTGAGTGGTAGACAGGCTGCGGCTCCTGCCATGATCTCTCCCCACTGAGCACTGACACCGTGAAGTTTCTCAGCCATGAACTCCTTTCTGTCTGTGCCTCCATCCTTGTCACAGGTCAGGCAAGAAGGGAGCTCCAGGGCCCTGCTATGGCACCCTGACCACCTGACTGCATGGGCAGCATGGCCATATGTGGTCAAGGGGGCAGTGGGGTGCTCCAGTGGTGCTTTGCTCTCTGTATAGAGTGTCTTGGTTCTGGTAGCCTCAAGTTGTTCCAGGGGATATTTAGATTGCATATTAGGGAAAATTTCTTCACAGAAAGGGTGGTCAGGCATTGAACGGGCTGCCCAGGACAGTGGTGGAGGCCCCATCCCTGGCAGTGTTCAAAAAAGTTGTGGATGTGGCACTTGTGGACATGGCTTAGTAGAGGCATTGGCAGTGCTGAGTTGGACTTGATCTTAGAGGCCTTTTCCAATCTAAACAATTCTGTGGTCCCTCGCACATGCCCCAGAGGGACATGATCACAGCAGTGATGCGAAGGAGAAGGAGCAGAGCTCCCTTTGCAGCTCCTGCTGCTCAGCAGCACAGCCCTGGTATCTCAGGATGAGGCTGTACCATGGGGTGTGGGACATGGAGCAGAGGAGCAGTGTGCAGAGCTCTGCCCACAGGAAATCTATGTGTGTGACTTGAGAGTAGGGGCTCAAAGTGGCTATCCAGGTCCTGTCCATGGTGCTGCGCAGGGTGTTGGGAGCATGTAGAAAATGAGAGAGAGGAATGTTACTTTTCTCATGGCAACATAATTTCCCTGGCTCCTACTGAATGGAGCACTGGGCTGCACTGAGCCGCCTCCCAACGAGGACACAGTGTACCAGAAAATCAGGCGCATGGCTTGGTGATGATATGATGATGTGATTTAGGCTCATATGAGCAGTAACAGGAGATGAGCAGAATTCAAGGAGCCAAGCATCTTGTGAGAAAAAAATAGAGACAGATGTGGGAAGGAGATAGGGAAGACTAGATCCAGGCTGTGATAGGACTGTGGCCTCTAGGCCAGGCTAAGGATCGGTTCATCCTGGGTAGAGGATGGGTGATCTGAAGGTGGCCTTTTCCTTACCCTCAACCTGATCTACCCTGCTCTTTTCAAAGTTCACCTGGAGTACTGTGGCCGTCTCTGGGGCTCCCAGCACAGGCTGCCCAGAGAAACTGTGGCTGCCCCTTCCCTGGAAGTTCAAGGCCATGTTGGACAGAGATTGGAGCAACCTGGTCTCATGGAAGGTGTCCCTGCCCATGGCAGGGGGGTGGAGCAAGATAGGCTTTAAGGTCTATTCCCACACAAACCATTCCATGATTCTATGGTTCTGTGGTGGAGGGACCCTCCTTTTGTCTTCTCTGTCGCACATATGATGTGTGGTGATGGGAGGTGATGGTGCTGTTTGTCCCTCCTGTCATCAGACTCTGCTTTCCATTGGCAGGAAGGATTGGCTCCCTAGGCCAGGCTGTTTTCATATTTGCTTTGAGTTTTGTTTTTTTAGTACAATAAAAAGTTTGAACAAACAGCCCCAGCTCTTTGAGCAGGCTGCTGGTGCCACTGGTCCTGCTGGTGCTTGGTGGGGGCTGGCTGACAGTGCAAAGAGAATCGCTGGGGGATGCTTCATGCAAATGCACAGTGTGTGTAATTTACCCAGACATTAATATTAATGACCGACCTAGCCTAATCCCTTGTAAAACCAATCAGTAACACAACTGCTCCTGTGGCTGCCTGGAGGGCTCATTTCCTCACCGGTTTTGCTGGGGTCCTCAGCTCCTGTCTTGGCACCAGGTGAGGGGATGGAAGGCAGCTCTCAACAACCCGTTGCTGCTCCCCAGGGCCTTGCAGGAGCTTGGCCTATACCTCTGCAGCACAGCACAGCCTCAGGACTCACCTTTCCTTCCAGACACGTGGTAGATTTTCACAGAAGTAGCTTTGTGACTGAATTTCTTTTATTTTTTTCTCTGTCTTGGGCCCAGCTTATCCAGATGTCTCTTTTCCACCCTGGTGCTGTAAGTTACTGTCCAGTCTCCATTCAGATTGGCCCAGCTGGCATAGCATGGTGTACATGTCAGTGTTCTGGCACTAAGGGTAGGTTGGTGTTTCCCGAAAGGAACCTCTATTCCCATGTTCGGCTCTATTCAGACCCTTATGGATTGCTGTACTGAGTCTATCACAAAGGAGCTGATCCCATGGAAATGGAGCCCAAGTCTGACCCCAAAGCCAGTGGCTGCGCCAGCAAGGACACAATACCCTTTTGGAAATTATCAGACAATCCTGGAATCATTAAGGTTGGAAAAGATCTCTAAGATCATCAAGCCCAACCATTTCCCCAGCTCTGCCATGTTCACCACTAAACCACGTCCCCAGTTGCCACAACCACATGTTTTTGAACACCTCCAGGAATGATGACTCCACCACTGCCCTGGGCAGCCTGTTCCAATGCCTGACCACCCTTTCTTTGAAGAAATTTTCCCTAATATCCAATCTAAACCTCACCCCAACTTGAGGCCATTTCCTCTTTTTCTGTTACTCCTTACCTGGGAGGAGAATGCAACCTCCTTTTTTGCTTCAAATTGTGGCCACTTCTGGAGGCAAAAACATCTGAGAACTTTGCTGAGGGCATCTGCAGGGAGCCCGATCCTTTGAACAGCCAGAGCCTCATGGGCTGACCACCCTGCCTGTGCCTGTTGAGCAGCACCTCAGTGTTTTGGAAGCATTCTCCTAGTTCTGGCTCCCTCATCCCCAGTGACACGGTCTCCCAGCAGCCTGGGAGAAAACGTTGCAAGTAGTGGCACTATCAAAGTTCAGGAGAGGTTGGCAGCATGGAAGGAGTGGATGGAAAGAAGATATTAAGAGAAGTATAATGCACCAGCTACTTTCCAGCCTGTCCTCACTCCCATGCCACTTCCAGCACATTTACATACATGCACATCATGCAGGAAGACAGAGAGAGGGCCCTGCAATGCCTGGGGCTGGGCTTTAGCAGGGCCCTGTGTGCAGAGCAATGTTTTGCCTGTGAAGTAAAGGTGCAGTAGTCATGTCCCCTTGGTACTCCTGCTCTGACCTTCCGTCCTTTCCTCTGCAGTCACCTTGACCTTTTTTTCTAGGAAGTCTTGAATTGTTTAAACCTGAGTAAGCCTTCCAGTTTGGGGGCTGGAAGGCAGGACCTGCTTTCTTCTATAATGGCTGCACTTTAGCAATCTTTCCTCCCAGCAAATGGGAGACTGAATGGAAACCATCAACTCCTAATGCAGCTTTCCTTTCTTCTCCTAATGCTCGCTTCCTAGTGAGGACGGAAGCTCTGGCTCCTGCCAACCAAGTGGTGCACTGTCATTAAAGCTCTGAAGCAGCAAAATGCTTAAGAATATCTTTGAGGTGCTTTCCAGAGCCTGGACTGAAAGTTCACAGATGCAATGCAAGGCTGAGACCTACCAAGTGCTTGGAGGAACTCTCCTTCCCCAGTTCTGTGCCAGCAGATGGGACAGCCAGGACACCTCTCCCAACTCTGGACAGCCAGGACCAAAGTCCAGCCCCTTCCCTGGGGATCGTGTTGCTCACTGGGACAGAACACATCCCTGAAGAACCCTTGGGAAGTGAGTAGGAAGGTGTCTGTGTGTGGCAGACAGGTATTCCCTAGAAAAGCTGACCATGCACTAGGTTTTTCCATTTATGGCCTGAGACTTTGAACCATGGTGGGGAACACATTTGGAGTGGGCAATTTGGTTGTCTTGCAGAGCATTCTTACCTTTCATTGATAAGGACTATCATGTTTGGGATATGTGTGGGATGTGCTCAGGTCCTCATTCACATTTCTGGTGGGATTTGGAACTCCCTGGGTGTTTGAGACACAGTACAGGGCTGGCCCAGGACTGGGGTGGGGTGGGGGTGCTGTGGCTGCTGTCAGGGAGTACCAGAGGTGCTACTTCATTGCCTGGTGGAAGTGACTCAGGAACCCCGACTCAGAGCTGTGTGTCCATGCTCAAATCCTCCTGCACAGCCCTGATGCTCTCTCTGCACCCCATGGCTCCTGTTCCCCACACATCCCTTGCTTTCTCAGGGCAGTGGGGAAGGGCAGGAGGCAGCAGGGCACCCTCTTTCCAGCACCTGCTGTGCCAGGGAGGGAAGAGAGGCTGTGGAGTGCAGAGGCATCGGCTGTGCCTTGTGCCGCATTGCACTTCTCATTCCTTCTCCTCCCTGCTGCTGCCCTCATTTGGCTGCTTTTTGTAGATGAAAAGTGGCCTTTAAAATATAGGACAAGGTCACCCTTCCCTCCCTGTGCAACCCGTGCATGGTGCCTGGTGTCAGCAGCTCTGCAGAGGCAGTGCCTGCAGATGCCCACCAGGACATGATGCCATGGGGGCCTCTGGGTGGGCCCTGCAGTGGCAAGGGGGCAAGGTCATGGAAACACAGAATGGTTTGAGTTGTAAAGACCATCCACTTCCACCTCCTGCCATGGGTAGGGACAGCTTCCTCTAGACCAGGTCACTGCAAGCCCTGTCCAACCTGGCCTTGGACACTTTCAGGCATGGGACAGCCACAGCTTCTCTGGGCAACCTGTGCCAGGGCCTCACCACCCTCACAGGGCGGAATTTCTTCCTAAGATCTAATCTAAATCTCCACTCTTGTAGTTTAAAGCCATTCCCCCTTGTCCTATCACTATCTGCCAATGTAAAAAGTTGCTTTTCTTCTTTTTCATAAGCACCCTTTAGGCACTGGAAGGGGGTCTAAGAGATGCCCACCCTTGCCAAGATGTTCTCCAGGGTCATGGGACTAAGGTAGGTGAGTTTGTAGTGACTCCTGACCCAGCATGGTCTGCTGTGGAGGGAAATTTGTTTCCCCATGAGAAGGAAATATTCCTCCTAGTTAGCACTGGGCTTGCCTGCTCCTTCTGACGCTGCCAGGCTGCTGCCAGCTTTATTCTCCATGGTGTGAGCTGGTGAAGGGACCAACACACCAGCAGCCCAGCAAGGGTTTGTGGAGTTTATGCTGTGTTGGGTGGGCACACTCAAATTTCCTTGCCAGGTGCCAGAGTGGGACTCAAGGGTGCTGTCTGGAAGAGGTCATCTGCATCAGGGTGGCCTGAGTCTATTTTATTGTACCCTTCTGCTCCCTTAAATTGCCACAAGACACCGTGGTCTGAGCACCTAAACCCTCTGTGGTCTGACTGTCCTGCTTGATCAAGCCAAGTGTGCAAATGAACTTCCTTGGGAAGCCGGAATTCCTCTGCTCTCCTTCCAAGCATAAAGATATTGAATATGAAAGGTTTGTTATTTCAAGGGGAACCAAGGGTCTAGATCAAAGCCTCACGGGAGCAAATGCTGAGCAACAGAAGCTCTTCTTGATGAGAAGTTTCCTCATGCCTGTCCTTGATGGCTTTCCAGGTGGATGCCAGCACTCCCATAGTGCTTTTAGCTAATGGCCAAAGATAATCCTGATGTCCTGGCCAGCACAGTGTCTATACAGTGCCCAGGGCTGTCCAAGCTGCTGATGACTGTTCTGTTCCTTTGGCTGCTGTGTGCTGCCAGTATCTGCTCTCTGACTGGAGCTCCTGGTGCCCCCAGGAGAGGACAAGCTGTTGACCAAGGCCTGAGGACCATTCTGTTCTCAGGGATGCCTCAGTGTGCAGGTGGGGCTGAGCCAGAGGTGAAGGGACAGGAGGCCAAAGGCAGCACTGCTCCACCGAGGGGCTGGCAAGGAGCCTTCTGCCTGCAGCCCTTCCATCCCACTCTTGGCAAAGTGCTGCTGTTGCTGAAGAGAGGAGGAGGAGGCAGGTGGTCAGCCCAAAATAACCAGATGGTGCTATGCCTCTGAATGTAGGACAGGGGGGACCTGTGGCTCCCACTGGTCTTGGGCAGTGTCTGAAGGCCTCCTTTCAGATCTCTGAACAGAAGTGCAAGACCTGGGCTGACGCTTCAGCTCCTGCCCCAGAGAGGTTCTGCAGGACCACAAACCCCATATGGATCTGCAGTCCCACCGGTGAGTGGCACACTGGTGGTGTCCCAAGGGTGAGCTTGGCCCCTGGGAGCCAAGGAGCTGTTCCTGTCACAGCAGCACAGCAGATGATGGTTTTGCTCTCTGGGCTGAGATTATTTCCACTCTGATTTCTAAGGGATGGAGCTGCTGGTGCAGCAGATCCCGGTGCAGTGCCCATTCATTCCAGAGCGTGGGGAGAAGGGGAAGGTGGACACCAGCAGCCTGTGTGTGCTGATGGCACTGCACGCCTGGGCAGGGTCCCTCCTGTGCACGCCAGTCAACTGTGCTGTAACAGAAGCACTGGCTCTGCACATCCAGTGTGAGTGTCCCTGTCATGGACCTGCCCCTCTGAGTGGAACCAGCTGAAGCCTTGATTGATCATTCTTCAGCAGGGTCCTCCCCTTGTGTCTCTCGCTGAGACTGGGAGATACTCCCAGTCTATCTGGGAGGTGATGGCACAGTCCTGGGGTAGCTCCCCTCGACTAAGATGTGTCTACTTGCTTCTTTGCCTCGTGCTGTTCTCAGGGATGCCTTTTGGTCTTGCAGCCCAGAGGCATTCACTATTGACATCTTTCAAAGCCAAGAACTCTGGATTCAAGATCTATAACTCCTTTGGGATATTCTGTTTGCATCCTTCCACCTTTCCTCTAAGCAGATAAGCCCATGGAAAAATGTGCCATGAATAACTGCTGTTCGGTCCCTTGGCAGTGCACAAAGCTGGCTCCTATTCAGTTGCATCCTGATGTGCGAAGCAATGGTCCTAGTTGGTCCCCCAGCTTTGGCTGTGATTCCAGCTGTGGAAGGGAAATGATTGCCTTGACCCTTCCCCACCATCCTGCTATCTGTCTTGATCCACAGGAATTTGAAAATAACAAGCTTGGTGTCATATCTGAGCCCTGGGTGGTCTTTGTTGTCCCAGTGACTTCCAATCTCCTGAACAGACAAGGTCTGAGGTCCCATTTGGCTCCCAGATCTCAGACTGATGGCTCTCAGATCTCATATGTGAGGTGCCCAGGAAGGCTCCTCCCCACCAAACTGGGAGTCTGCCGTGCATTAGACAAAAACACAGTCCAGCCCTTCAGATTGATGTTTCGGAGCAGTCTCCAGAAGCATTCTGGATATGCTGGGAGCAACTGTCAGGTGCTTATGGAGTGTTACATGTGGATAGCCTGGTGCTTGACCCAGAGCAGGTGTGAAGTGGTTCTTAAAGCTGTAAGTGCCTCATTGGCGTACTTGGTTCCAAGCTGGGCTGGGTGGACTTACAGGTCTGGACTGGGGTCCCACTGTCATTGTGCTGGAGGCTCTGCTCAGGCAGTCCGGGGTGCTGAACACACCTGTACTGCAGGTGCAGCTGTGTGAGAATTGATATGCACACAGGTACCCCAGATACCAAGCCACAGCTAAGGTATTAAGGGAAAGTTTATTTCCCAAAGTTAAAAACACTAAAATACTGTGCTAATTCACACTGGGCAAAAAAGCACAGAGAGCTTGTTCTCTTTTATATCAACACCTTTCATGTGCATAACATCAAAGCTGAATTGTCCCCTGCACTTCATTGTCTCCCTGTCCCCAGCAGCGGCCTCAAGCATGTCTGTGAAAACTTTATCTCTTCTTGTAAGAAGCAATCAGCCTCCCCGACAGACATGGAGAGAGAGACACACATAACGCTATCTATGGGAAAGAATCTTCTCCTATGCTGAGTTTCTCCTGGCAGCAAAGTTTCCTTGAGCAAAAACTATGCTTTTCTTCCTCAAGCAACTCTTCTGCAAACTTTGCTCCTCACAAGCTGTTTGGTCTCTCAGGTGAGCGCTGACAGAGCCTGTTACACAATCACACTGGGTTGTGTCCTGTCTAGTTCTGTTGGCTTTACCCACATCTTCTCATACTATCCACCTGCAGACACCTCCTGAGCAGAGCATTTTGCTGGATCTCCAATGCAGACTATCTTGATTCAGCATAAAACCTGATAGTATTGGGGTTTAAAACTTAGAACACATATTTTGACCATGCTGACTCATTTACACAAAATATCCACAACTACAGGCTGTTTGCTCTGCTGTCTCATGAGCACGGTTGCCACATAGCTCACAAGAGCTTGTTCCTCATGCTGACAAGTCAAGTGAAAAAGACAGTGAGGATGAGCACTCCCTCCACCAGGGAGTCTGTGAAGAAACTCTGCTGTGAAGTTCAGGAACCATCACCCTTTATTAAACATCATTAAACTTGTCCCCACAGACTGACAACATGAAAATTTCATGTGGTTTTCAAGTAAGGCTTGGGTGGAGCTTTTTAAACGTCCACATTTTGAGAAAAATGAGGAAGAAATCTGCCAGGCTGAGCAACTAAGAAGGAGTTCACTGAAACTGCAGCAGGACAAGTTCAGGATGAGAGGTGACCTGTAGTGCACCTCTGATGACTCTATCAAAAGCACCTTATTTCTTAAGCATGATCCTGATTTTGGGGCAGGAATTATAAAAAAAGTAGCTGCTTGTTAGAGATCTGTTGAAGCAAGTCCAGAGGCCACAGAGATGCTCCAAGGGCTGGAGCCCCCCTGCTCTGGAGATAGGCTGGGAGAGCTGGGGGTGTTCACCTGGAGAAGAGAAGGCTCCAGGGAGACCTTAGAGCCCCTCGCAGTGCCTAAAGGGGCTGCAAGAGAGCTGGAGAGGGACTTGGAACAAGGGCCTGGAGTGACAGGACGGAGGGGAATGGCTTCTGACTGACAGAGAGCAGGGTTAGATGGGATATTGGGATGAAATTCTTCCCTGTGAGAGTGATGAGGCCCTGGCACAGGTTGCCCAGAGAAGCTGTGGCTGCCCCATCCCTGCAAGTGTCCAAGGCCAGGTTGGACAGGGCTTGGAGCAACCTGGACGGGTGGAAGGTGTGCCTACCCATGGCAGGGGGGGTAGAACAAGATGGTCTTTAAGGTCTCTTCCAACCCAAACCATGCCATGTTTCAATGATTCTGTAATCTTAGAATCTGTCACACAATATGACCCTTTTATTCCTGTACCTGTGAGGGTGGAAATGAATGTAGAGAGTCTAAAGGATACTTGCTGTCCAGGTCCCACTACTGCTTACAGCAACAGCTGGAAACAGGAACAAGCCAACTTTGGCTGCAGTCTGCTGGAATTTAATTCCTGTGGGCAACATTGAAGGAACCAGTCAGTCCCTCTGCATCGTGTGTCAATGACCATCAATTCAGTGAAAGGGGAAAGACCAAAACTTGCAGCAGAACAGAGTTTCTGTCACACAGGCCAGCCATGGGCTGTATTCTGGCTTCTGTAAGAGGCTAAGACATGAGAGGGATTTGTCCAAACTCCTCTCCCAGTTTTGCAGCTTCCACTGGCACTGCCAGCCCTACACTCTTCTTTGGAGAAAGAGCCAAAAGCTGCCATTCCTCAAAACCGTTAGCCTTGTACAAAATGCTTGAACACAGGGATGTTCTCAGTAGTCCTTGGGTAGGAGGGGTTTACATCCAGACAGCCCGGCCCACGGTCAAGGATGCAGTTCTGTATGGCACCAGGACCACCATGGCACAGGTGGGAATGCAGTGAACCCAACCCAGTGGAGTCACAGGGGAGCTGGATGGGCTTAACTCCAGCCTGGAAGGAGAGCAGACAGGCACAGATAGGGAAACGTGGCACAAGCTGTGTCCAGGAGCATCTATGTCCTGGCAGCCTCAGTGAAGGCAGTTCTGGAGCTGCTGCATCCTGATACCACCTCCTGCTTTCCAATGCCTCCGTAGTTTTGGGAGAACATGCTGGTTAGGCATTCCCCATGGTCATGCTGGTCCTGAACCCTCCTGTAGGTCTCTGTAGGACAACTCTCCCACACCACATGCTCCATGCTTAATGACCTGTCAGAGCTGTGACATGCTGGGGTCTCTCCCAGGATTTGGTGCGGGGCAGGAAGAGGGGCAGGGGCATCTGGAGAAGAGAAGCTGTCTGGCCTCTCGTGGCCTGTGGTTGGTACCCTCAGGCAGGGTGTCTCTTTTTAATTCTCCAGCAAGGAGGAGGGAGCACACCTGGGATGGTGCCCATGCTGCACATATCTCCACTGAACACCAGGGCTCCAGGAAGTTCCCAGAGTGGGAGCCAACTCAAGTGTTAGTTTTGCCAAGTGGCAGACCTGGAGGTCAAGCTGCCACCCATCAATAATTAATGTAGCACTTATTTTAATGAGTGCCACTAATTGCAAAAGCTCAGCACCTGTGTGACACTGCAGCTCTGTAGATGATCAGGGCTTCCTCAGGCCAAGGAGTGAGAAATGGGGAGCAGAATGCCTGGATTTTTCTGCTCCTGACACTGGGTGATGCTTCTCTGCAACAGGGGTCATACAGATGATCCCCACTCCAAACTGCACTCCCTGCCATAGACGGACAGTAGGACTGCTCTGTGGCCCAGCATTTTGGACACCATGGGGAGGTCATTACACGGTGTAGGGCACTGGCGCAGCTGGAAGGCAGGTCATGGTGATTTCTGAAAGCACATATGGCCTCCGGACCCCGGGAACTGCCCCTTAACCACAGCCCACCTATAGCCCTGACACCAGTTTGTTTCTTCCACCTCTTTGAGTTCTTCCCCTGCTTGGGGTTGTGGGCCAAAATCCCAGGATACGAAACAAATGCTCATGTGGGGAAGCTGAGAGAGATTTAACATTTCAGGTACACAGACGAGTTTTCCTTTAGGGCAGAGGAAACAGGGGATGAGACCCTCTGAGCACAGTGGGATCATAAAGGAACCTAGAGAAATGGGGAAGAGCCTGGGAACCAGGAGGAGGGTCTCTTGCAGCTGGGCCTTCCTTTCACTCCCTCTGACTCCTGTTTTTCTCCTTGCCTGCAGAAAGCCCCTTGAAAGGCAAAATCATTATTATTTTGTTTTTCCAACCTGAGCTTTAAGTAAAAAATAGCTAAATAAATATTCCTGATGCAGCAGTGGTTTCCAGCAAAAGGCAGCACATGACTGTAGGTTTTGCCATGGGGTGGGATGAGGATGTGTGGAGGGCAGGAAGTCATCCTGGAGCCTTCCAGGATGTTGGTGTGCAGGATTCGTCTTACCAGCTGAGGCTGTAACCTTGCCACCCAAACTGGGCATGCAAACCTGGACATCGTGCTGAGGGTACCAGCCTGTGAGCACAGAGCTGAGTCCTGGTGAGGTTTCAAACCTGGTGAGCACTGCTGCTGCTGGAAAGGGGAACAGGGCTGGCATTTGTCAGTGATCTCGGGTGTTGCTTTGTATAAAACCCCCAGGTAGTTGTTGAGGCTCATGGGCTGGGCTGGGATGCTGGTGCTGGAGTGGGATGCAGCTCTGCACTCCTACAGAATCCTTCTGCCATGGCTCTTCCTGATCCCAGCCCCAGCACTGCAGGTGGACGGGGCTCCCATTCCCAGTGCTATGGTGATGGGTTCAGGGTGCTTCTCAGGGAGCTGGTGTCCTGCTCAGTGTCCCCTGTCACCCTGCCTGGGACCCCACCAACCTCCCCAGCCCCAGGGACCAGATCCTGGTGTTCTGAGGGCATTTGAGCCTCCCCAGAAGAGTGGTTGGGTTGGGGGGGGGATTTATTTAGAAGCTCCCCAGCTTTACCTGTCCGCTCAGTCATAACAGTCCCAGACACGCTCCTTTCCTCCTCCATTTTCCGTATGTTAATTCTTTCCTCTCACCTGCCAGGGACTCCCAATAGACTTGGTGTCAGCCCTCTCATCTTCTGCTCTGCAAACTGTGTGTCTGCAAGAGTGAGGCACCTGCCAGGGGCACCTGGTGGTCTGACGGCTTTCCAAAATTCTTGGATCCCTGGGAGTTGGGTGTCTGGGTTTGAGTGGTTTGGGGCAAACAGCCTCTGCACTGTGCTGCTGTGCCCAGTCTGTCCCCAGAGAGATTGGGGCTGTCCCCAGCTGGTGGTAGATAAAGCAGGAACAGGCTATAGTGAGCTCAGCAAGGCCCTTCACCTCCTGCAGGACCTCTTCTCTCCCACACTGGCAGAGGGGGAAACCAACCCCAAAGCGATGCTACTCACCCAGGAATGGAGCTGCCTGTCCAGCACACACATGAGATGATGCGAGGATGAGGGAATAGGTCCCCTGGGACAGGGATGCTGTGGGGACCCTTGGTGGTTACACCGATGCCTGACTTACTACCAGTGAGAGATGATGCCCACGGCTGGGAGCAGGTACCCAGCTTGGCTGTAGTGGCAGCCCCCTGGCAGCCTGAGGCAGGTTGCTCTGCCAGGTCCCCGCCTCAGTTTCCCCAGTTGTGCTGTTCCTGGCTTTGCTTTAGGGGCCCACAATAATCTGGATCTTTCTAAGGTTGTGAGCAGATGTGATGTGAGCCCCCATTTCTCTCATCAGTCCCCTGAAAGCTCTCCAGTTCTGTGCTCCCATGGCAAAACCAAATGCTTCCTCCTCCTCACCCATCTCCCAGCTGCTAAAAGAGCCCATGCCCTGATTCAGGACCTCAGCAAGCTGCAATGGTTCTGGGCATCATCTGCCCCAGTGCTGGGGCTGGTGCTGTGCTGGCCTTGCAACTCCCTGAGTGGGAGTGGGGCGGTGAGGGGTGGGGGCTAAGGACTGGCAGCCCCCCACCTGACCTCCATGGGCCTCCCTTGATGTGAGGTAATTTTCCCATTAGATATCACTCATGGTGAGCCTCTCCCTCTATTCATGGACCTTTTGAGCATCGTTCGTTTCCTAGGCATTCTCCCCCCACCCCCTTTATTTTTAAATTAAAAAGAAAAAAAGCCATGTTTCCATAGGAACTTGGAGAGAGGCTGATCCCAACCTCATTATTTGCTCAGTGAAAGGAACTTTATTTTTATCTGTTTGTGTACATTGTCAGATTTTGGCTAAACCTACTTTCCTGACTTTGTACAGTGAGTTCTTTTAATCTTCATTTCAGATGCATTCATCCCGAGGCTTAATTTATCCTGTATTGTGATCAAATTTAGCTGAAAGCGATCTGCTTTGCCAATCCTGAATATTCATCTACTGCTTCATTCATTCACTGGAGCAAACCCTGCTCCGAGGGGGTGGCTGCAGCTGCAGCGCTCGCCAAGGGCTGGCTCAGGGCAAAGCCCTGTACCTGCCCCAGGTGCCACCTGCAGCCTGAACACACCCACATTCCTGCTGCGTGCCCAGTGCTGGCAGTGCCCACCAGCAGCAGCAGCAGCAGGTAAGTACAGGTAAGTACAGGTTCTCTGGCACCATCGACTTTGAATGTATCTGAAGAGAAAGGGAAGGAGCAGGGAGAATTGCAGGAATCAAGGGGAAGAAGGATGGATCATAGAATGAATGAATCCCAGAATGGTGTGGGTTGGAAGGAGTGTTAAAGCTCATCTCCTTCCAACCCCCTGCCATGGGCAGGGACACCTTCCACTAGACCAGGTTGCTCCAAGCCCCATCCAACTTGGTCTTGGACACTTCCAGGGATGGGGCAGCCGCAGCTCTGAGGGTTGGAGCACCTCTGCTATGGAGGCAGGCTGAAAGAGCTGGAGTTGTTTGGCCTGGAGAAGAGAAGGCTCTGGAAAGACCTTAGAGTTCCTTCCAGTGCCTAAAGGGGCTCCAAGAGAGCTGGAGAGGGACTTTGGACAAGGGATAGAGGGTCAGGACATGGGGGAATGGCTTCTGATTGACAGGAAGCAAGGTTAGATGGGATACTGGGAAGAAATTCTTCCCTGTGAGGGTGGTGAGGCCCTAGCACAGGTTGCCCAGAGCAGCTGTGGCTGCCCCATCCCTGGAAGTGTCCAAGGCCAGGTTGGATGGGTCATGGAGCAACTTGGGACAGTGGAAGCTGTGTCTGCCCATGGCTGAGGAGTGGAATTGGATGATCTTTAAGGTCCCTTGCCACCCAAATCATTCTATGATTCTATGATGAATGACCACAAGCAAATGTCACTGCCATGGGACCCACCAAAGTCGGAGGCAGCACTTGGCAGAGGGGCCAAGCACCTGGTGCATCACCTTTCTTTGCAGAAGGGCGGGTATGAGATTCCCAGGATGAGCCAAAGCAGATATTCATGCCTAATGCTACCCCCAAGCCTCCCATTTAATCCATCCCTCTATATGTGTGCTACTTTACAGCTCTTCCACTAGTACTGTCCCTAGAGACTGCAGAGATTACTGCGAGGGAAGCCCTGGCGCTGTGTCCTGGCCCCCCAGCACTGTCCCACCTTCAACCGTCCAAGCATCTGCCCCTAATCTGGTTTAGCCACATGCAATTCAGCAAAGCCCCTAAGTGGATTGGCTTATCTCTCCTCACTAACCCAATCTGCCAATTGGATCTCGCTGGGTTTGCCTGGTGTAAAAAGTCTGTCCTGAATTATTCAGGAATTCTCTACAGACTGCCTTGGAGGCTCAGTGCCCTCCCTGAGCCAGCTGGTTCCAGCCACCTGATGCTGTCACTGCCAAGCCATTGGGAGCACTGTGGTGTGCCATGTCCTGGGCTGCTAGGCAAGGTGACACACACCTTACCCCTTCTCTGCAGACCCACATCACCTCCCACCCATCTCTCTTGGGTGGTTGCAGCAAGGAGAGCAGCAGGACAAATCTCTGGACTGATTCATTTTCTTCTCTACAGCCTTGTCCAGGCTGACAAGACTTCAAAAGCCTGAGCTGGGAATGCTGCAGGGGCAGCTGGTGCTGTGCTGTGGCACACTCCATGGGAGGGAGGAATAGGGGGGATGAGCAGGGTTATAGCCATCAGAAGGTGGCTGGAGGCACTGGTATGTGTAGCACAGCTCGTGTCTGTCCTGAGTCCAGTGGGACTGCTCCAGCCTCTCAGATCCTTGGGGATACTTGGCTGGCAGTGTAGCACAGCCACTGATGCTCCCAGACCACATGCACCAGGGTAAGCAGCTCCCAGCCCTGGGGCACAAACATCCAGCTCTGCCTGGACCTCACTTTGCTCTGCCACCCCAAGATCGCTGGGATGAAGGGCAGGGGCACAACGGCTCAATTCGAGCCAGAGACCCTTGGCTGAGCTCCCTCCAGAGGCACAACTGAGCCACAGGGCTGTGGCCCCACAAGTCACCACATGTGCAGGGACCCGGCAAGAGCGGGCAGTGTGACACAAACCAACCTGCCACCACTGCTCCAGGCTCAGGGCAGCAGCAGCACTGTCCCAAAGCTGAGACCAAGGTAAAAATCTTGAACAGAAATCCATGATTTGTGTAAAAAAGTAAGGGAAACTCAAAGGATTCTCCCTCCCAAGGCAAATGGTGACAGAGGGCAGGTTAGCCTCCAGAGTCCTATCTCACCCTGTCACTGTTCTGTCAGGGAGAATGGGGTGCCTTAGCAGAAAGGAGCAGATGAATGTTCTGCCTCCTGTGTGCCAAGAACAGACTGTGTCCATGACCAGCAGTGCACAAGATATGCAGTTCCCTCTGGAGCCATGTCCCAGGGAGACGGCCTCCTGTAGCCAGTGTTGTGGCTCCCGACTTTTCCGATCACTGAGCTCATGCCTGTGCAATTCTTGTCAGTGGCTGGTGCTGGCTTTTTGATTTCCCGGGCTGCTTGCTGGGCAGGAGTACATTGCTCACTGGAATCAAGTGAGTTGGGTATATGTTCTACCAGGACAGACGCTTTCTTGGGTGTTCTTAAAAGGAAAATCTTTAAGAGACAGGTTAAAAGTTGCTCAACTCCTCAAGGCTCCAATTTAGATCATCTTTTTCTTGCTCTGAGCATAAAGGTCAGAAGGGGAATAATTTCTGGCCATGTCGTGAGACCTCCTCCCAGATGCACGCCCGCCATAGCTCACATCCAGGCCCAGCTGCAGGTGTAGCCCGTTAAGTGCGCATCAGCTGCACAAAGGGATGCAGCAGAGGGGAGTGTTAGCTTTGCTTTTATTGCAGCGACACTAAAACACATTGAGAGAGAGTGGCTGCTCTGAGGGTTCGTAATCTGAGCTGGGCATTTAAGGCTAACGCTGGTCTCCCCTGGAGACCACCACTCCCCCTTCCACCTGCGCAGTGGTGCTGATCCTGCTGCCAGTGGTGCTCCCGTCTCTCTCCAGTGAAACCTGAAAACGGGGCTGACAGAACTGGGACCCACAAGTCCCTTCTCTAGCAGACAAGATAGGGGGAAGCAGTACAGCTCCAAAACCACAGGCCACCTGAGACCTTTGCACCTCTTAGTGGGTGCTGTGTGTCCCCTCATCCCTCGTGTCCTCAGTGTGGAGGCACACGCAGTGCCCTGTGCACCGGGTCTGCTCTCACGCCGGCCCAGCGCCAGCACTCAGCCCAAACAGCAGCTCATCACTGCCCTGACGTGATGTTTAATGGCAGAATGAGGCAAGTGCTCTGCCTTGGCAGGACCTCACCTGCCTTCCTCAGCAGTGCTGACAGGAGGAGGCAACAGGGGTGGAGGAGGAGGAGGAGGAGGTATGCTCCAGACTGTGCATCATCCTTTGCTGTTCTGGTGGCAAGCAAGAGTGGAGAGCTTGCAGTATGCTGGTGGTGATGGGCGTTTGATGCATTGGGGGACAACGAATCATAGCAAGTCACAATATTTAGCAAGTTTCAGTCATTTTAGTGACATTGCATAAGGAAAAGGTGGGGTGTGCTCCTTGGGAGGATTTGGGATCCTCCGTGAACAACCTGTGGGGCAGAGGAGGTTTGCAGGGTTCAGCCTCACCTGAGGTGGTGTCAGCCCTTATGCCATGATGCCCTTGCTTTGAGCAGGACTGGGGGAGCCAGTGCTGGGCAAGGCTGCAGGGCTGCAATCAGCAGCACTGGTGGCTCTGAGAGCTCCTTCACTCCTCCACAGTCTCTGCACAATGACTGCCATGTGCCCTGCTCACCCTGACATCAACTGCTTTGGCCCCTCTCACCAGGGCACCAGGTGAGGCTGTGACAGGTGACAGATCTCAAAGCAGATCCTCAGATCACCTCCTCCCGTCACATGCTGTGCAATGGCTCTGTGACTCAGCTGGCTCTGAGGGCACTGGCATCTCTGAGTCTTCCAGCCCTGGGCTGGTGGAGGATATGAAGACTTTGGGACAGGCTCCATCAATCCCAAGAATGAGATGGTCACCTCAGCACTTCAGCACTCTGAGTCCTATGTGATGGGGCATTTGTGTCATTGTTCTGCTCTGCCTGTTAACATCTGTGTGTGTGTCCTGGTCCTCAGAGTCCTTATGACCAAGCTGAGATGACGGGCTGTTCTGAGGGAGGTGGATGATGGAGGAGCTCAGGTGTGGTGGTCAGAGGAGACCCTGGCTGAGGCTGCAGATGGTCCCAGCCATGCTGCTCTTTATGCCCAGGGACAAAGGCTTTACTGGTCTGTGCCCCCCATCCTGGATGGCAAGAAGGAATTCAGGTGTATTGACTGAGTCTTCCAAGACTCTGGAAAGGCATCCTTCCAGGACAGCATGCCCCAGGATACCTTCACTCAGCCCATGCCAAACCCTTCTGCTGTGGTATGGCACTGCCACTGCAACCACGTGCAAGACCCCCAGGGCATATGAGCAGGGAGCCCCAAACCACAGGGCTGCCCTACAGGAACAAGCAGAGAGGGATGCCACCATCTCTAGGCAAAGGAGGAAGCATCCCTCAGCTCTGCCAAGCAGGGTGAAGGCTTCAGGGTCTTCACAGGGGCTGGGCTGCCATGCTGTGACCAGACCTGGCATTATAAGGTGGGTATCAGATAACTGTGGCTGACACAGAGGCTGGAGAGAGATCCCAAAGGCAAGCAGGGAGCTGCTACAGTCCTGTACAAGGCACAGCTCCTGGGAAGGGGGCAGGGTGGGTGATGGCTTTCTTTCTGCAAGCAGTGAGTGAGGAGAGGGAAGGCTGAGAGAAGGCAGTTTCATGCCTCACACAGAGGGCCAGAAGCACAGGATGTTTGTGATACTCTCAATCAACCCAGGCAGAGGAAGACGATGATCACAGGGAATTATGGAAAATTGAGGAGTTCTGCGCCCTTCATAAAACCCGAGGAGCTGAGTGGCACCTTTCAATGAGTGCAGAAATCAGCACGGAGAATTCACGGCTCTTGTGAATCTGAAGAGGCAACATTGCCAGGGCTAATGGATTCCTGATAGGAGACAAGGTCTTTCAGCAATTCAGAGATGGGGAAAAAGCTCAGAAGGCCACCAGAAGGACACAGAATGAACCCTAAACCGATCAGGATTCACTCCCCAAAGGTAAACACAAAAACTGGCTCATGGAGCATGAGTTGCCCTGATGCTCTTGACCTGACAGAGGACCTGGTCATTCCAGGACAGAGCACAGGCTCAGAGTTTGCAAACAGCAGCACATAGGTCTGCAGGGAATGGAGTCAGAGTGATGAGTGGGAAATGACTGGGAAGGGTGAGAGGAGGCCTCTCTTTGTAGGGAGCTGCCCAGGGTGGGGAGGAAGGAGTTGGATCAGCCTTCACTTGCAGGAGGGCTCTGGAGGGGCAATGTGCACTGCAGCAGCAGCACAGAGGGGTGAGAGAAGGACAGTGTCCCTCCTCTGGTCATTGCTGGGGTCAAGGAGAGCTGAAGGAAGACCATAATTTTGCAGTAAAATACGTTGTGCTTCCTCCACCCTCTCTCCTGCTCCCCCAAATCAATTCCTGCCCTGGTTGTACCTGCAGCATCTGACAGAATCTGTCAGGTAAAGAGAGGACATGTTTTTGAGGATTCAAAATCTTTAGCAAGAAGAGGTTTCTCCAGTGTCCACTGACACTGTCATCAGCCCTGAGGGGCTTCACAGGAAACAGTCCATTCAGGAGAGCACAGCAGGGCCCAGGGTCTCCACTAATGACCTTTGATCTAAGGGAAACCATCAAAGACCATGATCAGCCTGTAAGAATTTTTGGGAAAAGTGAGGACAGATGAGGTGAAGTAATGGAAAGAATGTCCTCTGTAAATAATGTCTGGGATAGTGATGGATACAGTAATATGCTGGACTTGGCTCTGAGCAATCACTGGAAAACACCAGTTACATCAACACGAGGTAGTTACCTGATGTCATCAAGACCACCAGGACCCCAAATCGTACTGTGTAAGAGGGGCTGTGCTCTGTTGCTGCTGCTGAAGGGCTCCCTGTGGCCCTGGGGCCACTGGCAGAGTGGGGCAGGTTCACCCCCGGGCTGCAACAGTGGAGGAGGTTCCCTACATGTCCTGGACCTCTCCTAGCTGGTGCTTGACTGAGGACTGGATTAAGAGGCAGCAAAGGAGTCAGAGAGGGCAGGATGGAGCTGGGGCGTGAACCCTGAGCTCTGTGTGTTGCCAACACATGCCACTCACTGCCCGAGGTGCTGCCCTGCCATCCTCACAGCCACCCTTTCGGGATGCCACAGCTGGAGGCAGTCCCTGCTGGGATTGTCACTTTGCTGAGGCAGTTTCAGATGAAGGATCTGTCAGCTCCCAAGGCCACCTGGCAGCAGGGTGGCCATGTGCTCTGCCAGCAGCTGCTGCTGCCTGAGAGAGGAGAACAGGGAATGTAACTGCCTCAAAAATGCAGTGGGCAGAGTGGGATGGTGAGTCTTGGGGCAACGTGGGCAGTTTCTGTAGGAGTCTGTGAAATGTTCTGCCTGCCCTGGCTGCATGGCTGCATGGCTGCAGGTTCTGCTCACCCACTCCTGATGCCCTCACTCAGGATCCTACTGCCCCATATGTGCCTTATCCACCACTTTAGTGCTAAGATGGTCTCCAGTTCATTTGAGTCTTTCTGTCCTTTATATCTAAACTTTGGTCTCCCAGGGGCACAAATACTACCAGCACAGCTTGCCATTAAGTTTCCTGAAAACTCCAAAAGAAGACCAACCAACTGTTTTTGCCTCTTCTCATGCTCTGAGGAAGACCAGGGTCCTGTCCTGGAAGAGTACTCGGACTCATCCAGGGTCTGAGTTACACAGAGGTGTGAGAATCAGTGAGGGGAGCAGGGAAGTAACAGCAAGGGCACCCTCCCCCAAGTAACAGTGCTGGATGGACTTGACACTGCTTCCCACCCCAAGCTCAACGTAACTCTGGGATTTGGGAGATCAACTTGCACTGCAGGCAGCCTGTCCCAGCTGCCTCCCACTCAGCTTCTCCACATCTGTTCCTCCAGTGTTGCTTTTATCCTCAACACACTTCTGAGCAACAGTTATTTGGAAGCAAAATATTAACAAACAATGGGGAAATATTTTCCTCTCTGGGAGTTAAAGAAGCCTATGCACCTCATTCTTGGATCTTGGCTGACTCCTGACCCTGGGTGGGCTGTGGAGCCCCAGCCCTGCCTGGTGAGACCCCAAAAGAGCCTGGAACTGGCAGGATAGGGTTGAAAAGAGAGTGTCCCCCCAATGCCTTCAGCATTTTCCCAGCTCCCCTGACACATCCCTGTTCTATGCTGGTCGCTGGGCATTCACTACCTGTGTGGACCAGAGTGACATTTCTTGGTTTCTTATATGAGGCTTCTGGGAGGTGTATTGCTGGGTTTGTGTACCTGTGTTGACATGTGGGGGGTGGGCAGCTTCACCCCATCACACCGAAACTGCCAAAAGTCTATCTGACCCCTGAGCCGAGGGATGTTGCTTCCTGGGTACCATCACCCACAGCTGCAAGTGCCAGTGCCACCTTCTCTGCAGGCCTTGAGTTCTGCCATCCTGGCACCTGCACCTCTGGGTCCCCAGAGCATCCCCTGCACGGAGACTTGTGTGGCAAGGCTACAGGATGGCCCCTGCCCTTGGGCCCTGGGGGTGGGACCAGAGCACTGCAGGAGGCTCAGTGAGGGCTGATCCCGTCACAGCTGTGCCTGCACAGACACAGTTCCCTGCCCTGCACTGTGACCTGAGGGCCTGTCTGGCTCCAGCCCTGACCTACTACTCTGCCTGGCTTTGCTGTGTGGGCACTGGGCTGTGCCTGACCCTGTTTACCAGCACAACACCTGGCTGATCCTGGCCCCGGCTCCCTGACTCTCCTGCCCGGTTTGGCTTTGAACCTGTGTCATCACCAGTGACTTGTCTGACCACAGAATCGTAGAGTCATGGAATCATCAAGGTTGGAAAAGACCTCTGAGATCATTGAGTCCAACCATCAACCCAGCACCACCACCATCTTCACCACTAAACCACGCCTCAAGTGCTACATCCACAGGGTTAGGGTTAGGGTTAGGGTTGCTGTTCCAGTGCCTGACCACCCTTTCAGTGAAGAAATTTTCCCTAATATCTGATCTAATCCTCCCGTGGCACAACTTGAGGCTGTTTCCTCTCATCCTGGTGACGGTGACTCTGGGTTGAACCTGCCTGCCTTACTCCCCTGCCCAGGTACCTTGGGACAGACCCCGCTGACCCCCCTTCCCCACCAACCATGTTCCCCTGCCCTCGTTGGACCCCAGCTGGCATTACCACACTGAAAAGGGTATTTTCCTTTGACCTGTAGTGCAGAATGAATAGGGCAGTGAGCCAAAGCCTTGCTTTATATATACCAGGTGAACAAAATATGGCTTGGAGCACCTGGCTGGGAATTCCTGCTCTGCTTCTGGCTGGATTTGCAGCCTGGGGAAAGCATGCTTGGGCTAGCATGGCCATCCCTTGCACCTCACTATCAAAGACTGGGGACAGAGAAGCACGGAGTGACCTCCTCCATCCATGCACAGCATCCACCACTGTACTAGGCTGTGGGCTCAAGGCACTACTTCCCATCCCTGGAAGTGTTCAAGGCCAGGATGGATGGGACTTGGAGCAAGCTGGTCTAGTGGAAGGTGTCCCTGCCAATGGCAGGGGTTAGAATGAAATGAGCTTTAGGGTCTCTCCCAACCCAAACCATCCAGTGACTCTGTTTCTATGATACACTTGCTGTGGAAAGAGCAGGTACCACTCTGAGGAGTGGAAGTAGGAATACCTGTGTTAGAGGTATTGAGGAAATGAACTCAAAAGCTCAATGCTTTGCTGCCAGAAGAGCCTGTGGCCAGCAGAGGATGCCTGAGGAGGTGTTGGGAACACAATAAACCAAACCTCCTTTTCCAGCTGCCATATTGAGGTGGCACTGCTTGTCCAGAGACTGCTGAGACTGTGTGCAGATCACCATCTTGGATGTCTGATTTTCCCCATCCTGAATTCCTTTATTCTCCACAATTCCCTCTCACATTTTTACGATAGATCCTGCCTTTTGCATGTTTTAAACCCTCTGTGTGATAGCATCTCTGCTGGATTAGCTCCTGTGCGGTAAGACAGAGTAAACAACTAGTGCTGCCTTATGCCCCTGTCCCCTCAGCTCCCCATCTGTGCCCCAAGGACCCCACAGGAGCAGGTCCCAGCCACCAACAGCCTGTGACTTTTCTGATGAGACAGTTCCCTTCCATTATTTTTTTCCCAGAACAAAGCCTTTGTGTCACTGGATCTGTGAAGATACACGAAAGCATGGGATGGTCCATGGTCTGGTTTGAGCCCACACCTGGGAAGCCCAGGATGGATTCCCATGGGAGGTGCTGGCGTCATGCCCAGCCCTTCCCTGTCCACATCCCTGTGCCCCCAGACCCTTCTCTCCTGGTCTGCTCCCGCTTTGGCTCTGGGAAGTCCAGCCTTGGATTATATTGCAGCTGACTGGACAAAAACCTTCCAAACTGGCTGAAATGAAGTGAGCTCTGTGTGACAGGAGCCTGGACTGAGGAACAGCTCTGTCCTCACCACAGCCAATTTACAGCTTGTCAGAGCCATTTCCGGTTGTCTTCCTGCGGCAGTCGCCTTGTCCTGCAATATGATAGTGGCCAAAAAAATGATGCATAATGAAATTGGGTTTCTCCATTAATTCCTTGTCTCAGGCACGTGCTCACACACAGAGCACAGTGATTCCGTGTGACTCCATAGGCAACGGCTGCAGCAGGAGCAGCTCCGAGGATGTGATGGGAGGTGAATCACCAGCCAGACAGACCCAGGGAGAACTGCCAGGGAGCACATGGCTGGATAAACAGAGGTGCAGGAGCTGAGCAGAGGGTGGAAAAGCATTAAAAAGCCTTTCATGGTTCAGCTGTAGTGCAATAAATAAGACTCTCACCGAGCACAGAGAGCACATTTCCATCTGCAGGAGCCGAGGGAGGCACCATGGGCAGTCCCTGTACGAGGGGACTATGTGGCCCCTGATTAATCCAGCCAAAAAGCCTTTTGTCCTCTGCACTGCCAAAGCAAGTGGCACTGAACTGTGAGCTCAGGTGGGCAGGGAAAAGCAGGAGCTCGGCTCTGCACAGCCAGAAATTCTGCTACTGTTCTTCCACGTCTGAGATTTTTGTTCTTAAAATTGAGCCTTTTCTCTGAGAGTCACAAAATGGATATTTCCAGACTGAGAACAATTCAGATCACACAAAGTTTTTAATTTCCTTTTTATACTTTTCCCAGGGATTAGAGAAACTGGCCATTTTTAGTGAAAATGTTTGTAGTATTTTGCAAATCTGTTGTGAAAACCGGATGATTGTCACACTCATAATGAGGGATGAGGAGCCTGACAAAGAGGAGTTCCCTGTTCCACTGCACGTTAGTCACCCTTTGAGTGGAAAAAAGGGACATATACAGGTGTAAAGACAAGCAGAGGAATAAATCTATAGAAATAGAGCACTTTGTGAATGGACAGGTAAGGAAGGGGAGAAATAGGGTGGAATTTGGGCAAAATGTATGTAAAAAATTTTCACTGGGGAAACAGCAATTGCACTCAATGTTAATTTTACTTTCAAGCCTTTAATTTTCACCGTTGTTGTAATTTTGATACTGGTCCAGCATACACATCACATCCAAAGCCACATCACCGTGTGTACAACCACCACCGATATATTCTAATGAAATTTTTCCGTAGTGAAATGTTTTGACACTTTGAACAAGATGGGAAGACAAGCACACAAGCATGCTAATGAGAGGACCAGCAGCTTTCAATATATTCTATAATGATTTTCAACTAACACAAAGCTATTGTGTCAAGGTATTTCATTAAAACACAAAGCAATACTTTGATCCAGAAAATAAGATGTTTCAATCAACACTAAGTAAAAGCTGTTCAGAATGTTGTAAAACAAATACAATAATGGGAATAAACTAATGGAAGAGCTAGAATCATCTGCCCCACTGTGTGCCTGGTGCACGTTGCACAGTGCTGATGGGTGATAGAAATGTAAAGAAATATGATTTGTATCCCTGGGAAAGTGATGGAATGAGTATTTTATTTTAAATTTTTAGCATTTTATTTTAAAATTTGCACTTTTGTTTTCCAAATTATATTTATTCTGGAAATGGTCTTTTGATGAGACAGTTTTTTCCCTGAGCTAGGATCGATGCAGGTTTCAAAATGTGACAGTTTCTTATTAAATGCAGTTTCCAAGTCTCAAGCACTGGTAGGTACACCTAGACACCATCTCTCTTGCTATCCTTTCCTGTCCTTGCCTGCTGGTGGCCAGAGGAGTCAGGGGTGTCCCTTCCTGCCAGCATTGCTGTGACAATGCTGTGACACCATGTCCTGGGCACGCGCCCATGACTGTGACTGGTTGCCACCACCTTGCTTGCCACTGCTCCAGAGAGGCTGCAGGTGGGAGTCCCTTCTCTCCCTCGAGGCTCCCGCTCTTTGCAAGGGTGGCAGAAACACAGGGATGAGGCAGGTGCTGTTCCAGTACCAGAGCTGGAGCTGTTGGGAGTGCTGGGATTTTCCATGGGCCCATGGAAAGAGGTGGTGGAACAAGATGGTCTTTCAGGTCCCTTCCAACCCAAACCATTCTGGAATTCTGGGATTCCCAGGATGAAGGGTCACAGCATCACTGAGTATTTGTTTCCCTCCAAGGTGCAGCTCTGTCACTGTCCCCATCCCAAACAATGCCGTGGCCACTGGTTCTTGTCCCAACACCTGCAGCAATGGCAGAAGAGACGCCTTGCTGGTGCAGTCTGAACTAAACTGTCCCCAGGGCTGTCCTGCTGCTCAGTTTTCCTGGCCAGGAGGCAAGTCTGGAGTTTTTTATTCCACTGGGTTTTCCATATATATGCTAAGCAGGTGATCCTGGCAGGTAGATAGAACCCATCCATCCTCATGCGGCTGGAATCCATCAATTTCTTTCTCCTGCTTTTAGGGGTTGTGCCAGAACTTGCTAGTAGCACCTGGAACTGGGAAAGTGCCGAGATGCTACGATTCTGTGAGGGTTCAGCACTGATGTCCAGATCACGCACACAGGGAGGAAGCGCTGCACCTCCTGGACATGTGCCCTGCCAGTCCCTCCTCTGCCCTCCACAGGGTGGATGCCAGGCTGATGGGATTAACTCTGCATCCCCTCTCTCCCACAGATCTTGGCAGGCAGCTGCACCCAGAGATGCAGATGCCAGAGAGCAGAGCACCCTTCACCACCCACCTCCACTTGGCACAGGGCAGGGAGCTCCCGCAGAGGCAGGTGAGGGCACGGTACAGAGCCTGGGCTGGGCTCAGGGCATAGGATAGTCTGAACAGCTACCTCGGATTGTGGCATTTGAAGTGATGTTAAAATAATGAAGTGTCCGTTTCCATCCTGGCAAGTATGTCTATGGAGTCCATGTCACACTGCACAGGTGCCGGCACCATGAAGGGCAGGAACAATTGCCGTGCCCACGGAATAACTCCTGCAGGGTCATCCCTGGCTCCATCTGCAGCAGATGGAGACAGAAGGGCTGCAGCAGGCAAGCTCCAGGTACACAAAGTCAAAGCGACTGCATCCCAGCTGGGTGGCCTCAGCTCCAGGGAAGTCCTGTGTGCCCCCCTGGTGCCCTTGGAGGATGGAGAAGACCCCGGGCCATGCCTGAAGCACCACAGATGATGGCTGCTTGGGTGCCCCAGTGCAAAGCACTGTTTGGTTCAGCTGCTCCCCAAGTCACTCCTGTCTCACTGCTCACCTGGAGGCCCCCACACCCCAGTGGCACCTCTGCAAACATCAGTGGGCTCTGGGCCAGGCTCTGCTTCTCCATAAGGAGCTCAGGAGGGACTCTGGGCAGTGCTGGAGATCCTGTCATTCATGCACCCAGTCTCTCCCAGGTAGCAGCAGCCACCAGGAAATGGACAGATTATCAGTAAAGGAGAATAAGTGGCTGTCAGGGAAAAAGTACATCTGTCACTAACAATGGCAAGATAATTTAGAAAAATCTCCTTTTCATCATTTGGCTTTATTCTCTCGTTCACGTAAGTGCTTTGAACACAGAATGTGAATTTCATAGAACAATAGGATCATGGAAGGTTTGGGTTGGAAGGGACCTTAAAGCTCATTTCATTCCACCTCCCCTGCCATGGGCAGGGATACCTTCCACTAGACAAATTGCTCCAAGCTCCATCCAACCCAGCCTTGGATACTTCCAGGTTTAAGGATGTCTGTGCATTTTAAAGATTCCAGTTGAAGGATTTGGTATAAAGGGGAGTGCCAGTCTCATAATGCATGCCTGGGCTGGAGTGTCCGTGCTGTGAGCCTGTCCCACATGTCCCTGGCCACAGGCAGGTCTGTCCCTCTGCAGCTCAGGACAAGACAATGTCCCCGAATCACCCTGTGGTGGCCCAGGCAGGACTGGGAGTGGAGCATGTTCTCACTTGCCTCCAATACCTGCCACACGTGCTGGAGACTCATTGGCTTTTCCTCCCAAAACTACCCTCAGCAGCAAGTCCTCAGGTTCATGGTCCACGTTCAGTGTCTTCAGCTCAGGGGCTTCACAACACAGACCTGGTTTCTGGATATTTAATAACCTGCCCATGGATTTCACTTATTTCCATTTATTTGCTTTTCACACTTGTTGAACCTTCACGAGTTTCTCTTTCAAGCAGTTTTCTGGTCTCGCTCTATTCCTGTTCATTCATGGCACCTTCAGCATCCTGTGCAAGGGGTACCACAGCTCTGCCCCCACCCACAGCCCAGCCTTGGGTTTACCTCATTGCTCTTGGGTCCAGGATCTGAAGTTGGAAGGGCAGCAGTGAAATGGGCAGCTGGGGCACGGGTCAGCCCGGGGTGTTGAGATAGCACAGCTTTCCCTGCCTTCTACAATTACCTTTTTATTCAATCTCCAAAATGTGCCCTGTGTGCTTTCTGTGTCTGAAAAATACCAAAAAAAAAAAAAAAAAAAAAAAAAAAAAAAAAAAAAAAAACCGAAAAAAACCCCAAAACTCAAAAACATGGCATCTCCACACTGCAGGGAGATAATTAGACTAATAATGATCTGTGTTGTAAGTGATTTTAAAAACAAAGCACAGCTATTTCTATTTCTATTAGGCTTTTATAAAGCTTTTATAGGCTTTTATTAAGCTTATAGTTGTTTTTTTTATATAATTAACTGTAGGTCCTTGCCTACAGGATGCTGATGCTGCACCTCTCAACCAGCCATATCCCCCACCTTATCCCCAGCTCCTCCTGACAGGGGACACCCCTGCATCCAGCTAATGAAATAGTCAGGAACAACACTCCTAGATTTCCCCACACACCGGTACAAAGCTAATTGCACTGGGAAAGCTCAGTGATCCCATGTGTTTGCTGCTTCCCAGTCCATGGAAATATGACTCTTCTTGAGGGAACTCCAACCTGACACTTACTTGGAAGCTGCATTTCTTCTCTCCAGCTAAAAGCTCTTTCTTTCCCCAGCCGCCTTTCCCCAAAGAAACCTGCAAAACAGGGAGGCAAAATCTATTTTATCTTTGTTTTAGCTAGGAGAGGGATTTGGAGATAGGATTTGGAGATTTTAGAGGCCACAATATGCTGAAGGATGAGAGTGGAGCAAACCCAGGACTAACTGAATCTAACTAATTGAGTGTGACCATTATGCACACGAAGGAAAAAAGGTCCCATTGTTCACTATGGAACACTTTGACCTTACTAGTCAGAGGATGATTTTACAGCATTAGATATTAGACCCTTCAAAATAAGTGTTATTCTTGGTGTATCTATCATAGAACAACAGAGAGGTCTGGGCCGGAAGGGACCTTAAAGCTCATCTCGTTCCACCCCCTGCCATGGACAGGGACACCTTCCACTGGACCAGGTTGCTCAATGACACATCTCCCACTGCCCCCATGTCAGGGGTCTGTGCTCCACCTGAGGAAAATAAGGCATTAAAGTCCTTTTCATAAGAATGTCTTTTATGAGGTAACTGGAAAAACTTAAAAGCAAATGTGTTGGGTATGACCTGCCAATCAAACGTCTTCTGAGATCACCTGAATACAGATGAAGGGAGGCAGCGCGATGGCAGAGATGAGCCTGGTACCAAAGCTGATTTGCTGGGGTAGAGCACCCCCAAAATGGTCAGACCCCCTGCCCAGGATGTGCACTGAGGCTGGTCCAGGACCTGACTCCATCGGGTACCCCTGGCCGTGCTGGGCAGTCACTGGGCTGTGCTGGGCAGCCAGCATCTGGACAAACTGGAGATTTCTTCATTCTGAACTGGGCAAATCAAATTCCCCAGCCACAACCCAGCTGTAGCTGCCTGCCCACCTCTGCTTGGCTCCATAGAGGACAGTTTCATCATTTCTGAACGTTTTGGTTTGGATTCAGTCAGGTTGTAAAAATATTCATTTTATCCCTAGCTCAGATGTGGAAACTGAATGTCACTTGGAAGCAGAAACCTGGAATTATTCTGTGAGAAAATGCTAAAAAGAGGTTCTGCAAACTTAAAAAAAAAAAAAAGGGCAAAAAAATCCCAACAAAACCAACCAAAACCAAAACTTCTCCAGTGAGGCTGCTCGCTTCTGAGAGCCCCAGTGCTGGCCATGGTCTGGTGGCAGGGTGGCTCTACTGGGAGAGTCCTAGTGCATTTCCCCCTACCTCCTTGTCATTATTTTTATGGAGCAAGAGCTTAGAAATACAAACTCTAAAGATTTAGATACCAAAAAGCCAATACAACTGCTAACAATTCTTATTTTCAGCCCCTCCAAATCTGTAATCCATTGACTTCGACTAAAAAAATTCTAATTTATCTCATTTTACTACTCAGTGAGGCTGAGTTTTTTCATGCTTAGGCTTTACCATGGATGTTCTGCTTCCACCAGGGACTGGTGTCACAGGGTATGGATTTACTGTGTTCCTGCCCAAAGCAGAACCAGAGACTGGGCTGCGTGACAGCCACACTGCCTGGGACATGTCAACTCACCCTGAGACTCTGCTCCCAGTGCTGCAAACACCAGTTCCTATAAATAAACCCCACTGGGCACGATTAGATTGGATATTGCAAAGAAATTCTTCCCTGAGAGGGTGGTAAGCTCCTAGCACAGGTTGCCCAGAGAAGATGTGGCTGCCCCATGCCTGGAAGGTTTCAAGGCCAGGTTGGACAGAGCTTGGAGGAATGTAGTCTAGTGGAAGGTGTCCCTGCTCATGGCAGAGGGATAGAATGAGATGAGCT
Source organism: Lepidothrix coronata (assembly GCF_001604755.1). Lineage (NCBI taxonomy): Eukaryota > Metazoa > Chordata > Aves > Passeriformes > Pipridae > Lepidothrix > Lepidothrix coronata. Next base: position 300,837 of record NW_016690440.1, read on the forward strand.
TTAAGGTCTCTCCAACCCAAACCATTCTGTAATTCTATGATTTTCAGTCAGCACTGACCAGCACAGGCTCCTGGTCCCAGGAGAAGACATGGGTCCCCAGGGGAGGGAAATGCTGGGTGCTGACACTGCTCTGGAGAGGTATGCTGCCTGCTCCTCTTTGGCCCCATCCTCAGGTCCAGGCCCCAGCACTTCCATCTCCCATGGGACACCCATCACACTGCCGTCATTTCTGTGGTTGGCACCTTGCCATGTGCTCCAGTGAAGCCTTCCCTGTTTCTATTTCTGGGTCACATCTTCCATCTCCCTTCTTATGAGCTGGCATCTCTATTTTTTAATTGGATGCCCTTCTGCTTGGCTGGTTCTTGTATCTCACCTGCATCCTCCCTGGCAGGAATATGACTTGTTCCTGCGTGTTGGCATACTGGGAGCTATTGCCATGCCCACCACCGCTGAGAACAGGGTATAAAAATACTGGGTTTTGGGGAGGGTGTGTAGATTTTGGGTGCCTAGTTTTAATTAGAAATTGACATTTCTAAGCCTTTGGCTGCCAAGCAACAAGCATCTAGGAACTGATCTCAGTTGCGATATGGAGGTACCTGTCATCCCTCCTTCCTGTGGTGTTTACAGCCTCAGGAAGGGCCACCTCGCCATTCTTGCACAGGCACTCATCTGTGGGGAGGTTGGCAGTGATGCTGGATGGGACCCAAGGCAGAGTGGGTAACCCAGGGCTTCACCACCCCCAGCACTGCTGGAGCAGCAGGAACTCAATGTACAATGATGTGGGGGTGAAATTTGGTGCTAGAGCCAGTGGGATGCTCTGATCCCTGGCTGAAGGAACCCTATCAGTCAAGCCCAGGAATTTTCACAGCCCAAGGACTTGGCCACTGGTTCAGTGGGCAAACAGGAGTTTGTGGGCTCCTGCAGTTGCAGCCCAGAGCCCATATGGGAGCAGGAGTCAGGGAGCACAGGGAGCCTCACTGCCGTACAGCATCCTCAGTCTCATCCCTATAGAACAAGTCACTTCCTCCCCATCTTCCCTTTCCAGAAGAGATTCCTGCCTTGAATTAGCTAACTACTCACTGCACTCTTGGCAGAGCAACGTTCTGTCCTTCCCTGTTTGCAGTACCTCTCTTGAGCTCTGCCGCCAGGCTGGCAGCAGAGAAGAGCAGCAAGAGTCAGTCTCCAGGAGCAAACAAACCCCTGCAAAGTTCTGGCACCTCAGGGCCATCCTGCAGGTCAGAGGCCCTGAGGGATACAGGACACTCCCCTCTGCCCTGCCCTGGTGCCCCTGGGCTCCCTGGCCCTGCTCTGGCATGGGAAGGGGTTGGAGCTCAATGGTGAAGCTGGTGTCTGGTCTGATACCATATGTCCAACAGTGGCTCATGGCACACACTCCCAAAGAAGTCCTTATGCACCCTTAATGTTCCTCATCGAGAGGGTGTTTGGGCACTGAACAGGCTCCCCAGGGCAGTGGTCATGGCCTCAAAGCTGCCAGAGTTCAAGGAGCCTTTGGAACAACTCTCTCAGACACATGGTAGGATTGTTGGGGTGTCCTGTGCAGGGCCAGGAGTTGGACTCGATGATCTTTGTGGGTTCCTTTCAGCTCAGGATATTCTATTATTCTAGGGCACTAACCCTGCAGGCCTGCCCCTGAGGCCGGGTCCCAGGTGGCAGCTCTTGGGCTGCAGCAGACCTGCAGTCCCTTATTTGCTTCCTCCTCTGGCTTAACGTGGCTGCAGATGCTCCTTTGTTCCTTAAGTGCATGATCTTTCTGAATCTTACTAAGCTCTTTCCTTCAGTTTTATCCCATTACTTCTCAGCCTTCCTCCCCGTCATCCTTGAGGATAACTAGAGATGGCCTTATACTCTCAGCCCTCCCATGCTCGTTGCTTGGCACACCATGTATCAGACTGAACGTTTTATATGTGAGAGTGAGAGTCAGACTGACTTATCTCAACCTTTACGGTATTCAGTACTTGCTGTGCCCTATTTTACATGCGCTCTGAGGTAGAGCACAGGGCAGTTTTATTCCAAGATCTCACCAACTGTAGATGATGCATCTTGCCTGTGGAACTCATCTCTCCTCAGTTGTGCAAGAGAGCAAGAGACCCCTGATCTGCATGTAGATGCCCATGGAATAACCCCCTCATCTGTCCTCAGAGATAACGTAGACCTCAAACTTCCAGCAAAGCCACATTGCCTCAAATGAACCATTACCTGGTTAGGAGGAATTTTGCGACAAAGGATAGTAGAGGCTGGTGTGATGGACCATTCCTTCATGGTGAAACAGGCTTTGTAGGAGCTGCCACTTCACAGCAAGTCAGGGGCAGAGGGAGACAGAGGTTTTAAGCACAAGGTTTCACTAACAGGCTGTTACTCACCAGTGTTTGACTTCTGAGAGATTTGCGGAGAGAGGAACAAAGCAAACCAGGCCTGTCCTCTGCTTGGTGGGTAGAGGGGGAAGGTCTGCCCCCCCTGGGCATGCACCTCTCATCTCTTACAGCCCACCATGGATTTATGGCCTTTCACCCCTCACTGGTCCCCAGAGGTATCTGCAGCACCCTGAGGGGTTGTAGGATCTCACTGGAAGAGCCACATCAGCTCAGAGCTTGATGAGCCTGGGGGATGCCAAGTGTTCAGGGCAGCTCCCCTTTCCTGCCCCTCCATGTGGCTGAGAGCACTGCAGTCTGGACCCCGAGCATCTGCAATGCCCTCACCTGTGTTCACTTGCCTCCTCCTTATCCCTCCAGGTCCTGAGTCAGTCATGGTTGTTTGACTCAGGGTCCCTGTAGACTCAGCAACCCCAACATTGCTTTGTGCATGCTCAGCACTGTGTCCATCCCTCAGCATTGCCTCATCTCTTGCTGCCTCTCCTCCAACCTCCCTCTCCACAAGTTGTCATCCAGTCCCTCCCCAGCCTTGCTTCCTGTGCAAAGCCAGACAGGTCATTTCACGTGTTGGCAGTGAATGTTGGTCCCATTATGACTGAAATGGTCAGTGGCATCCTTGACACACTATGTCACCTTTGGCAACAGCAGTAATCCAGTGCCAGAGAATTTGTTCCTGCTTAATAGCAGAAAGCTGCAAATGACACTCTCAGCCTCTCCTGCGGGCTGCAAAGTCATCACCAGCTAAACTCTCAGGATGATAAAACACCAAATAGAACGGCCTTACTGTGACCAGGGTGGTCACACACTCTGAGTGCCCTTGTATCATACAGTGCCATGGTACAAGTCCCCAGCTCAAGCCAAATCAACTCAAAACAGTTCCTTTGGGATTTGTTTCTGCCTTCTCCTCCCTAAATGACCCTGTTCTTCTCAACTAGTTGGCCTCCCACACAGCATCCTGCCACTGTCATAAGGGATGTAAGAGATCCTGACTTGTCAACCCTCATCCTCTTCTGTTCTTCCTTGCCACCTTGGTGGGACTCTTCTGGATCCCTCTATTTCTCCTGGCAACACCATCACCTCCCTCCCATAGGAACAGACTCCTCACACCCTTTCCCTGCTCTGCTCTGCCCTGTTCTCCCCCTAACCAGTGCCAGAAACTCTCAGGTTTACAGCACAAACATCTCTAAGCCTGGAGAGATCCCCTCGGACTGCTGCCCCATGTCCCAGGTCTCCTCCTCCTCCACATCCACACTCACACTGTCCCTGCATTCTGTCCCACCTGCTTAGCAGAGTCCTGTGTCCAGGTTTCTCCCAAAGATTTCAAAGCTCTGCTCAGTCTTCATCTCTGATCTTTCTCCATATCTCCACACATTCAGCCTTAGAAAGGCTTAGAAGGCTTCTCTGATGCCCTTCCCTGGTTTTCTACATGCCCTTGTCATCTCTGCTCCCCTGCCTCTCCCTTACCCCCACCTCCTTCTCCTGCCAGATGCCCACAGCATCCTGTCCCTCAGCCCTCTCTGTTCCCCTTTCAAATGCTGTAGCTGGCTAATCTCCACCACCCACCAGTTCCAGCTGCTATCACTATGGTGACCCTCAGATCCACTGTGCTGTGCCAGACTTGTCTCTTTCTTCCAAAAAAACCAGCCAGCCTGGCTGACATTTCCTGGTGGAGGGTCAGCCTTCAGCCCAGTTTTAGCACACTGAGAGCAGAGTTCCTCACCTCACTCCAAAGACTTCTCCCATCCCTCCCACCCAGACAAACCCTCTGTGCTTCATTGCTCTGCACCACCTGGAGCTCAGCTTCCTCCTCCCAGCTACGCCAGAGTCTCACATGTTCTCTACATCACTGCTTCCAGCTAAATCCTTTATATCAATTCATCAGGCTAAAATATTTACCTGGACTCAGGTATGTTGCCATTTGAATCCTGCTATGCTCTGTTCTCTGGCCTAGCAGCAGCAGCCATGTTAACCAGTGCTTATCACACCAGTTCTGGAAAGATTGCTCCCCTTTTGCCTTGAATGTATCACCTCTTCCTGTGCCCCCCCCCCGATTCTCCCTCCTTCATCACCAGGAATGAGAACCATTTGTCTTCACTTGGAAAAGCCTCTATAGTTGCCTGCAGCTTTCCTGTAGGTGTCCAAGCCCCCTCTTGACTCCTGTTCATATCAGAAGTGAGGCTTTGAGGTCTTTTGCAGACAAACTTCCCCAGTTGCCCTTCATTCATAGAGTCATAGAATCCCAGAATGGTTTGGGTGGCCAGGGACCTTATGGATCATCCAGTTCCACACCCCTGCCTTGGGCAGGGACACCTTCCACTAGACCAGGTTGCTCCAAGCCCCATCCAACCTTTGGGTTGAACACTTGCAGGGATGGGGCAGCCACAGCTTCCCTGGGCAACTTGTGCCAGGGCCTCCCAAATATTATAAAATAATTTCTTCCTAAATTTCCTCCTAAATCCAATATCCCACCTTATCTCACCATCTTTTTCCTCCACATGGGCTTTGCTGGGTTGCTAAATGAAACCACAGCAAGGGAGCATGTCAGCCTGCCAGGGCTGGTCTTCATTCCCCCAGCATTGCACCTGGCTCTGGGCTTCTTAGGACACCAAGGGACTTTTCTGAGGAGCACCCAAACACTCACAGTAAAATCAACAGCAAATAACATCAATTACAACTTCTTCTTCATGTTCTTTCAGCCCCTTGGGGCTGACATAAGGCTCGGGAGGGCTGTGGATGATGGAAAAGGTATTGCCTCTCACAGCCAAAAGATTCCAGGCTGCTTGGTCCCACTACTGGGATCTAGACCCTCCATGCTTTTGGCAGAGATGGAATGTCCTTTCCCCCTGAGGCAGCTGGATGCCTTTCACTCAGCTACTCACCCAACTCCTGCTCTTTTTGTCCCAGTGCCTCTGGACCCCAGGCTCCACCATTGACAAGTAACCTGCCTAATTGCAATTTAAGAACAAAAAACATTTTGAAGCTGATAGACTTACAGAGAGGGGGTTTGGAAGCATGCAGGAAGCCTTTGCCCTGCAAAGGGAGCCAGGCACCCTTGGAAGTTGGGAGAGAAAAATGCCAGGGTTGAGAAAGATTTTGGAGGGTGCAGAGAGCACTGTGGGGATCATTGTTCCTTTCTGCTGGGTCATTTCCCCTTAGGGATGAACTGAATGGTCAATTCTGTATTCAGGACTGGGAAGGCAGCTGCACTTTTGCTGAATCTGCTACAGGAAGGAAAAAAATCTGTATATTTCTATTTTCCTAGGAGAGTGAAGCCTCTTCCCCAGGAAGCCAGCTCTCCATGTGCAAAAGCACCAGGGCAAAGGGATGGGAAAATACCTGTGATAGCTGCTCCCAGCATTGTGCTCACCCCTCAGTCCAGGCTCTAATGCAGGTGCATGGCAGCTGCAGAGTTATTTTACAGAGACGAGTGGTCCTGTCTCTCTGATCACCTCACTTCCCATGGGGCAGCCCTGGTCAGGCATCCCAAAGCAGCAAGGTCTGTGGATTTGCAATTACCTCTGAAACCACCAATACCTGGATCAATACCTGGATCTCCTGAAGCCAGGCTGGGAATCCCTGGCAGAGGGAAGTCTAAGAGCTCTTGCTCTCTGTCCTGCATGGATCCATCTGCTCGGTGTACCTGAAAGGTCATCACCTGTCCTGGACACACCTTGAAGGGCATCCAAATAGAGAGGCTGTTCCCCTAGAAAGGATCCTCAGCAGTCCCTGGGAGGGGACAGGGAATACCTGCCATCCAGCCAGGAGCAAAGCACCCTGAGATCCAAGAACATGCGAGGAACAAGCATTGCTCTGCAGCCCAGTGCTCACAAGGTCATCTCTAGCCCATGACAAGGTCATCCCAGCCCAGGGCAAGGTCACCTCCAGCCCAGGGCAAGGTCATCCCCAGCCCATGGGAAGGAAGACACATGCACCACAGTGACCAAAAACCCTGAGCAGAAGAGGAGCAGCAAGTGAACAGTTGAGCCTAATTTGTACAAGGTTGTAAATGAATTTCACTGTGGCAGATGGTCAGTGGATTATTTTCCAGAGGGTTAAGCAAGACCCAGATTAGGAAAAGCTGAGAAATTTTGATGTGGCGTGCAGGATGTTATCCTGGGGCTCAGGACACTGGGACCCCAGTGCATTAGGGGGGGTCGTGGCTGTGCAAGGGGGTGGAAGAGCCCTGTCTGAGCAAAGTTGGGAGGGTACAAGGGCAGGTGTGGGGCCAAGCATGCAGACCCTGTGCACCAGGTCGGCAACACCATCAAAAGGTGCCTCCCGAGCTTTCCATGTCCTTAAAGCCAAGGTCCTGGCTGGAGTGGCTGGTGCCCCCCGCCTGGGTCAGCCTTGACTTAGAGGAGCACATTTCAGTTCCGCGGGGGCCCTGCCCCTGCCCTGGCCCTGTGTGGAGCCGTGCCCACCACCCGCAGTTCGCAGCCTTTGGCTTGCCCTTGCCACTCCGGCAGCATTCCTGGGTGCCGAGCTGGAGGTGCTGTGCCGGGGGGGGGGGGGGGGGGGGGGGGGGGGCTGCGCCGGCCCCGCTCCATTCCCTGCCCTGATTTCCTTGTGGAAATCCCAGAGTCTTCTACAGATCCAGCTCTGGTTTTGGGGGCAGCCATCTCCCTCTCCCTCTTTCCTCTTCCCTCCTTCTGCTCTTCTTCCTCCTCCTCTCCCTCCCTCCTCTCCGCACTGTGCTCTCCGGGGGCTCTGGGTACCGCTGCAGCATCGCCAGCCTCCTCCATGCAGGCGGCTGGGGCGCGGGGCGGAAGGGGAGGGCTGCGGGGGCCAAGCTGAATGAATGGGCATCGCCTCGGTGCCGCTGGAGCCTCCGCATAGGGGCGAGGCGGCCGCACCGCGCCGCGGGCAGGGGGGCAGAGGGGCCGGCCAGCGGCCGGGGCCGGGGCCGGGGCCAGGGCCGGGCCGGGCCGAGCCGAGCCGAGCCGAGCCCCCCGCCCAGACCGCCGGGGTGCTGCGAGGAGCGGGCGCTGCCCCGCCGCGGGACCCCCACAGCCTGGCCAGGTGAGGAGGGGGCTGCGGCGGGGCCGGAGGCGGTCGGGCCGGGGGCGCCGGGAGCGGGGCGGGAGGCGCAGCCCTCGCGGGAGGGCGGTGCGGAGCCGGGCCGGCGCTGGGCGTGCGGGGATGGACGGTGCGGAGCGAAGGTACGGACGATATGGGAAACGGGTTGGACGGTGCGGGATGGAGGGATGGACGGTGCTGGGCGAAGGTCCGGACGGTGCTTGGAAGGGGCTTGGAAGGGACGGTGCGGGTTGGATGGCTGGACGGTGCGGGGAAGGGGTTGGCTGATGCAGGGCTGCGCTGGCTGGTGCGGGAACGGGCAACGAGGAGTTAAGTGGCTGCAGACCAACCGGGCTCAGAGCGTGTGTGTGTGTGTGTGTGTGTGTGTGTGTGTGTGTGTGTGTGTGTGTGTGTGTGTGTGTGTGTGTGTGAGAGAGAGAGAGAGAGAGAGAGAGAGAGAGAGAGCCCGCACCCCCGGGGGGCGTGGCCCATCCCACCCCACGCGTGTCCATGCGGGGCAGCGGGCAGCCGGATGCCGGTGCGGGCTGCGGCGTGGCGGGGCCGCGGCTGCGCAGGGGTGCAGGATCCACGGCAGAGCCCGGCCACGCCGCTGCCTCCGTTACCCACAGCACATATATGTGCATGTGCGGGAACCCACGGCCCCGTGCGTGTGTGTGGGACCCGCTGCGGAGCCCGTGTGGGCGGCTGTGTCGGGTGCGGGACCCACCGTGCTCGGCCGGTGTCGGGTGCGGGGCTGAGCGTGGTTCCGTTTCCCCGTGCGTGCCCACCGCATCGAGCCTGTGCGGAGGAGCGGCCCCAGCCCGAGCGTGCGGGTGTGCACGGCCCGCGCCTGCGTGCGCTGTGCTCGGGGGTGCGTGTGCCGCTTGGATATGCGTGTGTGCTGCTGGGGGCTGAGTGGTGCACGCACGCGTGTGCTCCGGTAGGTGATGATGTGTTACCTGCGGGTGTGCGCGCAGTGAGGGGGCGTGGGGGGCTGGGGGCGTGCGCCAGGGAACACACAGGGATGCTGGAGGGAGCAGGCACGTGTGGGGTGGTGCGTGGGGTCTGTGAGCACACATGTACCCAGGCTGCCTGCTACCCCCGGGCCCCATCCTGGCTGCACCCCCTGGCCATCTCCAGGCAACTGTCCCTATCCCATGAGCAGTCACTGGCAATGAGTACGACCCTGGCCTATGTTTGCCGTGGCCGGGATGTACTCTCCCCTTTTCCTGGGACGGGATGCTTTGCAGTGTGCGGTGCTTGTGGGCAGTCTTGCCCGATTGCCCAACCCTCAGTCCATTGCCCGACTCTTCACCCGTCTGCCTGACTCGAAGTCCTCTTCCTGCTGGATCTCCCATGTAAAGATGCTCTGGGTTGCCCAGGGCCAGCAGGGCTGTGGGGAATGGAGCCAGCAGGGAATGGAGCTGGTCTGCAGCGAGCAGCTGTGCCTGGCAGGGCAGCGCCCGCTGTCCCTGTGGATGTGGCTGGCAGGCTCCCTGCATGCCCCCCCTGTGCCCCTCTGCAACAAGGGCCCGGATCAGCCCTGGGGTGGTGGTTGGATCATTGCATTTGCATTAGACTTTTGGAGGGGCAGACAAATGTCCCCCCCATGTGCCAGTCCCCTCCAGGAGAGAGATGCCACATGACAAAGTCTCCTGTGGGCATGACGCACTTAGGAAGCTCCGGTCCGAGATGAGGCCCAGGCAAGAGCAGGATTTAGAGCCTTGTTGCCATCATTTCCATTGGAGTTTGGCACCATGTGCCTTTGAGGATCATAGCCCTGGTGACCTTCCCAACACCATGCCCTACCCTGGTGTGTGGCAAGCACCTGTGGCACCGTGAGCAGCCGTGTCCGTGTAGATGTGCAAGGCTGGCATTCCACGGGACCTGGGCATCTTGGAGCACTTCCTGCAAAATGGACTCCCAGACCCTTGCAAATCCACCTCTGACTGCTTCTTCTCCAAGGAAGCCAAACACAGAGCCAGCTCAGGGGCTTCCTGCAGGAAGTTATCTCCTGGTAGGAGCCGCCAGTCCTGCTCTGGAACGTGGGGCTGCTGCTTATGCCAGCAAGAAGATGAGGCTTTTCCAGCTGTGGGCTTGGCAGATGTGGCTCTGGTCTCTGCAGCAGCTCAGCTTCCTCACTCCTCTCGCTGTCCATGACGCATGGTACAGTTGGAAGCTGCAAGTGGTGAGGAACAGAGCAGCTCCAGGGAAACATGCCACTCTGCAGCAGGAGACTTCTGCACCTTCCTACACCCTTATTCTGGGTGGAATTTCACCCTTGGAGAATCAACATCTGGCAAGCCACAAAAAAATGTAAATCAAATAACCATCAGTAGTAATTGGAGACCGGTTTGGAAATTGGTTTGCTACCTGCATGCCTCCCAGGCAAATTTTCCCTGTTAACCATTGTGCATCTTTGCATGAAAAATGAGGCTTTATTTCCAGCCTGGGTAGCGGCAGCGCAGCAGGATGGGGATGAACACGCCGTGTCCCCTCTAATCTACCCACAATCAGGCCTCTCCCAGCGCTGAGCCGCTGCTGCCGCCACAAAGATGGATAGCTCGGGATCCAGATGGCAGCTGCCTTCCTCGCTGCCCACATCATCCCCTCGCCATCCACAGAGGGGAGCAGCCCACAAGGATGTGTCCCTGGGAGGGCTCTGTGCCCCGACAGCCACCTGTGTCCCAGGTTTCACCACCTGGCTCAGGCCAGAGCCGCCAGCTCATGCCGAGTGCCATCAGCCCCAGGCGAGGCTGTGCCGGGCTGTCAGAAGCTGGGCTGACTCCCATTTGCTTTTTTTTATGGGGTTCAAGGAGCTGATTCGGAGCTTGGTGAGGTTTTTCTTCTCACCATTGTCCAGCCTGGATCCAGGGCTGAGCTGCAGCTGGCTGGGCTCCCTGACCAACCATGCCAGGGCGAGGGGCAGAGGGTAGCCCCTTGCTGCAGCTGCGCATCCTGGGGCAACACATCTGGTCCCCGGGAGCACAGTGGGGTGACCTGGGTCACCCCAGGCAGGCTGAGCATTGCCCACCTCCGATGAGGAAGCTGTTGGAGAGGGGGCTCTGGTCAGACTCACTGAAAGGGAAGGGGCTGCAGGTGATCACAGGCCATCACTGCAGTGGTCAGAGTTGTTTTGAGCAGAGAGACTGTTTGATTATTCTTCATTTTGGGGGCGTTTTCAGTTTTATGCAGAGTAAATGGACGTGAAGGTTCTGCTTGAGTCTGTAAGGGAAGCACTTGGCTTGAACTGCTGTTTGAGGTTCTGTGTCTTGCCAAAAGCTGGTTATGTACAGCAGAGCTTTGCTGAAAGAACACTCCTGGGATTTGCACCAACCTCCTGCAGCCTGGGCTTGGCATGTCCAGCTCTCCATGGCATAAACGTGACAGGGTTTTGCAGATGTCTATATTCCACACTTTGTACCTGCTCACATGTCTGGTTTGGGAGGTCAGTTAGGCTCCTCCGTGGGCAGTGACTTCGGCTACCCCAACCATGCAACTACCTGCAGAAATTCCTGTGGGCTCTGTGTGTGACCTTGTGTTATAGTTTTGGGTGTGCAAGAGAAGATCCTGCTCCTCTTCTTGCTATAGAGACATTGCAGAGAGAAGGTTCCCACCAGGCTGAGCTCTCCCGTGCTCAGGCAGGCTCCCATGGATGTCAGCCTTTCTTGTGCCTGGCTGGTGGGTCTGGATCATTGACTGTCAGCAAACTGACCTTTCCTGAGAGCTTTCCCCAAATGAAGCCTGGCTTGCTGCAGCTCCTTGCCAAGCTTTCCAGATGCTCGAAGGAAGCGCAGCACAACTTCCAGAGCTGTTATGGTCATCTCGTGGCAGAGGGTTGAAACTAGGTGGTATTTAAGGTCCTTTACAACCCAAACCAGTCCATGTTTCTGTGATTCTGTGATCTCAGTGGGTTTATGCCCTCTGGTTGTGGGTGGCATGGGGGGGGGGCAGGTGACAAGCAACCCCAAACCTACACTCTGCTGTCAGATGGTTTAGATGTCCCCTGGGTCTTGCTTCTGCAGTCTCTGGGGAGTGTGGGCCTTTCTATGCATCCCTTGGGTGACTCTTACATAGAAGGACGCTATTGCCTCAGGCCTCCAGAAACTGTCTTTGGGTTTGATGTCCCCTGATATCTCCTGTGCTGTCCGTAGGGCAGTTGGTGAGGACTCAGAGCAGCTAAGCGCTCTACAGGAGGGACCCAGGAGCTTTCAGGAACGGTGTTGGTACTTGTGCTCAGGAGGAGTGGTAAGACCTGTGATGAAAGTCCCCTTATGTCAAATATTTAATATCCAAATCCCTCAGCCATTTGTCTTGGTGTGTCTCCGTGGGACAGGGACCACCCACACCGTGTCCCTTGGCAGGTGACAATGGGATGGCAACACCACAGCTCCAGCCATTCCCCTCCCTGCACAGCCTGCAGTGGGGCTGGGGGACTGGGGGGCTGGAGCCCTCTCCCCACCACTTCCCTCTCAGCTGTTGTGGGCTGTTTTCTTCACCCACACCGTCTCAGGGCCTTGGTAGAGGAGCAGGCACTGGAGATGGTTGCTGATTCCTCACTTTGGGTCTCTGGGATGACCCAGCTGATGGCCAGGGATCTGCAGGGAGCAGCTTCCCTCTGTGATGGGGCAGCTGGGAAGAACATGTGGCAAGTGTCCCTGGGGTGTTTTAGAGCATCAGCTTGTGCCCTGAAGAGTCTCTGTTGCTGCCTCCTCTGGTGTGAGACCCCCCTCTGTGCCTGGGGTCCCTATGAGGAGGACAGAGATGAGTTGGTTGTGTGTCAGCCTGGTTTGGGTCAGACCAAAGTCCTTGGCTGCAGCTGCAGGGACCTTCACAGTTTGCTTTGGGAACATCCTTGGGGTGCCAATGCTTTCTACCATCTTCTTATCCCTATGCTCCCTTGGCTCAGCTCTGTCCCCTCCAGTGTCTCCAGGGCTTGCACAGCTCTTGCCCTGTTCCCATCAACCACAGTCCTCTCCCAACCCATCACTGTTCCCCAGGACTGGGACAGCCCTCCTATGTTTTCCTGTCCATCACCCTCAATTCTCCCGTGGTGGTGGTACCTGTGCCTTCCCAGGAGGCTGCAGGGCCAGCACAGGGTGGGCAAGGGCCACTTCCTGCTGCTCCGTCACCAGAGCAGCACCTCACAAGGTATTTATAGGCTCAGTAATGTTATTCCCCTGCCAAACTATTACGGAAATAGGCTCAGTGTGTGTCATAGGAAAGAGGATTTTAATGGCACAGTTTTCACTGCGGGAATGAAGCTGATGCTCCCTCACCGTTTTCCTTGTCCAATTAATCCTTCCCATGGTAGAGAAGTATGAGGGGATGGCTGCTCTGGTGGTTCATCCGGGCAATTCTTTGAGATGGCACCTCAGCCAGGTGCCCAGCACCTGTGGGACAGGGACCTACTGCCCTGCTCCCACCCTCCGCTGACCCAAATTGTGGGGGGACAGTGCCTCTCATCCTCCGGGGAGCAGGCCAGGCCCCAGGGACCACCCCAGAGCTGCTGGGGCAGCTGGGACTCAGGGCTGGTGTTAGAGCTGAGCAGGCACAGTTAGTAGACAAGGTCCTTTATCCAGTGATTTTCGTGTTCTGAACAGCGAGATGATTTTCTGAACAATCAGAAAGGGCTGGTTTGGCATTTTCTAAATAACCCACCCTCCTTCTGTCTCAGTTGGGCACTGCTGCTGGTTTGGGAAGAGGTCGAAGCCCAGGGATGTCTTAGGAGGTGTTTCAGCTGGCTGGAATGTGGACAGTTTCTCAGCTGTCGGCTCATAGCCACCAATACCATTCCCTACCTGTCCTTGCTTGCTGTGGGGAAAAGCCTCTGGGGTGGGAAAAATGATTTCATGGCAGGCTAAGGTTTGGGTTGTGCTTTCCGGGCAGCATGCTGGCTATGTGGAGGGCATGGATAGACAGACCCACCGCAGCACTATGGCTGTGTCCTCCCCCCGCTCAGCGAGGAGGGCGATGCTCCCTGAGGGGGTGATACTTCTGAGGCAATGATGCTCACAGAAGGTTTGTGCCCTGCATGATGGGGCAGCAGGTCTGGCCAGGAGTGGAGCACCCAAGCTCCCCGTGAGCTCCTCAGTCCTTTCCTGGAGCATGGGAGTCCTGTCCCCAGCACTCGAGTCTGTTCCTGTGCTGTGAGCAGAGGAGAGCAGCCCTCCTGTTGCCCTACAGGAGCAGTGGAGGCCAAGGTGATAGCTCAGAGCCATGGGGAGCCAAGCCTTCTGTGTGACCCTGTGTGACCTGGAGACAGGAAGCTGCTGCAGACCGGGGCTCCCTGGGTTCAGGAACCCAAGGAACAGTGCAAGACCTCAGAGCTGCAGGAGCAGCTGCAGTGGAGCTGCTGACTGCGTAGCCCCCGCCCCTCTGATATTTCCTCTCCTCTGCTTGGAGCTGTGAGGTGGGGATGGAAACGTTCCCCTCCCATCGCTATCCAGCAGCCTCCAGCACTGCCAACCAGTGGGCTGGAGAAACCCACTTCTGGGTCTCTGTGCCCACTGGCCCACGGCAAGCCAGCCAGGGGCTGGTGGCCAGGGGCCAGTGGTTCCCCCCAGCCCCTGGCAGTGCTGCCAACAAGCACAGCAGCCAGCCCCTTGCAGAGACAGTTTGGAAACTAGGAACCACTAAGCTGGAGAAAAACGTCCTTCCCACATAGCCCAGCCGGACTTCCTCCCTCCACCAGTGCTGCTACTGGGAAGCTGCAGGCTCGTGGCCGTGCCAGGGTGCCAGGCACTGGCAAAGGGATCATGCCCTGCAGGATGGAGAGACTTAAGGTCCAGGGCAAGGAGTGCAGCTGGGGTCAAGAGCCCTGGGAGGGGAGTCATGGGTATCCCCCAGGACCCAATCCTCCTGCCCATGGCTCTGCAGGCCCCCCTTTGCCTCCTGCCTTTTGGTGAAGGGTGCTGTGGCTGGGACTGTGTGACTCTGCAGGCAGCATCCCTTCCCTGTGCTCCTCCTGCCCACACCTCCATGGCTTCCACCCCCAACTGGCTGCCCAGCCAGCTGCACCCCTCATCCTTTCCACCCCCACTTATTTTCCGGACAGTTGTTCCCCTCTCTCTCTCCGGTGGCTGCTTATCCTGAGATCAATGCTGAACCCTCTCCTCCTTCTCGTTGCTGCACTGTCCCTTAGGACAGACCATTCAGCCTGCTCCTCCTCCTCCTTTTCCACTTCATTAATGAGTCTCTTTGCACTAAGAAATCATTATAGCTGCTGGGGGACCTGGGAGAGCTGTGGAGAGCAGCATGGAGGCCACCAGCCCAGCTCCCGGGGTTTGGGTTGCATGGCACTGGGTTTGGGATGCTGTATGGGTTCCTCGGTGCTGGCTGAGCTCCTGGCACGGCACAGGGTGTGTGGGGTGAGAGGGAGCGGACGAGCAGAGGGTCTTTCGCCAATGTGCAGTGGCAGAAGGCAGAGAAAGCAGTTTGGGACAGCTCCCAGCTGCTTTGCCATGGTTCTGTTCCTTTTCTACCCTGCATGGTGTTCCTCACCCTGCTGCAGGGCTTCTTCTTTGGGATGGGCAAACCCTGGGGCGGCCACCCTGCTCTATCCCTGCAGCAAAGTTCCACATGGCCAGTGATGCTCCTGCAAAGGCCCATGTATCTCACAGGAGATTTCCACTGGCCTTGGTGGGCTTCAGATCATGCAGGCTGCATGTGGCAGGGGATAGGGGTCCTGTGTAGCCCCCAGCACCTCACCAGCCCAATGTGTGCCCATTGGCAGCAGAAGGGTCTGTGCAGCACCTACATTTAAGGAAACTGGACTTTCCAAACAGGTTTTGTGGGCATTGCTTTAATTTCCCAGTGTCTCAACACTCTACCAAACCTGAAAAACTGAGATGGTTTCTCCTCTGCCGGGAGGGAGGCTCCTGTTGTCACTCTCACATACGCATGCATCACACACACACACACACACACACATACACACACTCTTATTTCTCTTCCTTCCCACTTTCCTCCTCCAAATGACTTCAAACACTTTATGAAAATGGTATTTTCTCTCAAAGTGTTGCCTTTCTGCCTTGCTGTCTTGAGCAGCCTGATGTCTTTCCCTGGGTTCATAGTGTGATGTCCCTGAGGAGGGGAGGAAGGTGCTTGGGTGGCTGTGCTGACAGTGCTGGGCTGTCCCAGAGAGTAACACCAAACCTGCCTGTGCTTCTACTGGGGCTCATCTGATCCCTCGAAGTTGCTCTGGAATGAAGCATATAATCACAGAATGGTTTGTGTTGGAAGGGAACTTACAACAGGGACCTTGAGGACCATCTCATTCCACTGTCTGCCATGGGCAGAGACACCTTCCACTAGATCATGCCCCATCCAACCTGGCCTTGAACACTTCCAGGGATGAGGCAGCCACAGCTTGTCTGGGCAACCCATCCCAGTGCCTCACCACCACCTTTATAGGGAAGAATTTCTTGCTAACATCCAATCCAATATAATAGAACAAACCCCTCCTTCCAGGTGGTGCAGTGAGGACACAGCTCGACCGTGCTCTCCAGGATGCCACAGGGGTCCTGTTCTCCAGAAGCATGTGGGAAGATGCCCACAGCCCCATGGCAGCCTGACTTCTCTGGACAAGACCTACTTCCCCTGTGCATGGCAGGCTCTGCCATCAGAGCACCCTGTGAGCACGGAGGAACTCAGGACAGGCTGGAGGTAGGCTGGAGTGAACCCCTTTTGCTGGCTGTGGAAGGGACTGACTCACAGCGCTCTCCCGTGCTGTCACAAGCAGATGGATAATTTGATCACCTAGCAACTGAAATAACGTAGGGGGATTAAACCATCATCCCCCCTGAGTGGCAGGGGCTAGGCAGCCCCCAGCCACTCCCCAGCCCCTGGGCTTCCCTGGGATTGGAATCAGGGAACGTGCCAGCCCCCTGGAGCGGGATCACACCTGCCAGCAGCACCCCAACAGCAGTGTCTCTGGGGTCATGGCTGAGCTGGGGTGCAGGGCAGGAGGGGATCCCCCAGGCCCAGCTCCCAGGCAGGTCCAAGGGGCATCTTGAAGCATATATGCAGAGGGGCTGAGTCTCCAGCATCGTTTGGGCAGGCTGCTGACTGGAGCATCCAGAGATCCTGCATGAGGAGAGGTGGAACTGTGCCAGGATCTCCAGAGCACAGTGAAATTTCTGGGAGGTGAACACAGAGAACTTTGGATGGGATCCACCAACCCCTTGTCACCCCCTCCTCTGTGCCCCCCTGTGGCACCAGCTCTGAGTGCCCTTGGCTCCTGCCCAGTCCCTTGCCTGGCACTCTCCAAACCGAAGAATAACCCCAGCATCAGTGTGTTCATTCCAGTTGTCCCATCACGGGCAGGAGTAGTTTGCTCATGGCAGAGCCTGGGTGCTGCCTGAGGTGACAGTTACCTCCTGATGGCTCCAGCCACCTCCAGTGGCTCTTGACACAGGGCTAATATCCATGCCCTATTCCTGGAAGTGTTCAAGACCAGGTTGGATGGAGTTTAGAGCAACCTGGTCTAGTGGAAGGTGTCCCTGTCCATGGCAGGGGGTGGAACGAGATGAGCTTTAAGATCCCTTCCAACCCGAGCCATTCTGGTATTCTGGGATTCTACTACGACCTTGCAGGGCAGGTGATGGGACCTTCTGGGGCAGGGGCTGAGCTGAGAAGGAAGGCAAGTGCCGAGCAAGGAGGTGTGAAGACACTGTTGCTTTTGGGATGCCCAGGGCACCCATTCAGAGGTAGCTGGAGTCCCTGTCCTGCAGACCCCTCCATGGCTCCAGCATGGGTGCCTGTGGGAGGTGGTGAGTGAGGACACGCCTGCCCTGGCCACAGGCTTCAGTGCCTTGCAGGAGGATCCTGCTGGCCCCAGTGTGCTGCTCTGGTGCTCAGACCTTGTTGGCAGTGTGGGATCACTCAGCCTTCAGGGAGCCCAGTAGGAGCCAGTCCAGGTGATGGAGGATGGGGTGAAGAGAGACCACCAATCCGCTGGACACTGACACAGACCCATGCAACCGGCTGCCTCCCAGAAGCAAATGCCCATCCAGGCTGTGCCAGGCCATCCTGACTGGGTGTGGAGTTGGCTGCTGCTCCCCTCCTCCAGCCGCTGAGGCTGAAGGCTGTGGGGCCATCCCAGTACCAGGGCTGGGGGCGGGCTGTCCGCCAGCTCTGCAGCTGCTGGGCCCAGAGAAGGGCTGTGTAAATAGGGCACCCCAGCTCCCAGCTGCTCTTTGTGGGACAGAGCTGATATAATTAGAAGAGACGCCCTGTTCCGTGCCAAGGAAGCCTCTGTGCTGCCACGGCCCCGGGAGCCCAGCAGCCCTACTTTGGTGGCACTGCTTGTCCCAGCAAAGGTTGAGCCACTTCCAGGTGGGGAGCCCTGAGTGGTTGGCTCCCTCCCTTGCAGTGCTTGCTGTCCTTGCTAGATGACCATGTCTCCTCTCCTCTGCTGTGGGGTTGGTGGCTGTGGGGGACCCTACAGGAGGAGAGGCTTGGGGAGGTGATGCTGGCAGGAGCTGAGCATGGATCACACTCCCAGGGAAGTCTTTATACACCCTTTATGTTCTTCACCCAGAGCATGGTTAGGCACTGGAACAGGCTCACTGGGGAAATGGTCACGATCCCAAACCTGACAGAGCTCAAGGAGCATTTGGACAACACTCTCAGGCACATTCTGTGGCATTCTCTCCTGTTTAGGGCCAGGGGCTGGACTCGATGATCCTTGGGGGTCCCTTCCCACTCAGGAGATTCTATGGTTCTATGGGAACTCCTGCTTAGGGGTTCTGACATCAAAACCACCAAATCCAGCCATTTTTGCCCCTGCCAGCAGCCAGAAATGTTTGGCATCCACACTCCTTCCAGCCACTTCCAATTCCTCCGCAGGGATGGGCTCAGACCAAGCACCCACCAGTTCCATAAGGGTCCCTCTGCCAGGCTCCCATCTTGGTCCAGGGTGGATCTGTGTGTGCTGTGTGCAGTGGGTGCTCCTTTAGCATCCCACAGACCACTGCAGGAACAACCGAGGGTCTGTGGACAAAGGCAAATTTCAGAGAAAGGGAAAAGTAATTTTAATTCCACAAATTCCTCTTTACACTGATCTACTGGTTTCCACTGGAGCTGGAAGGCTGTTGTAACATCCCTGGGAAGGGATGTTCATGTACCTCAGGCTCAGGGCTCAGGTCTTGGGGCTCTCTCCCAGGAGTGAGAATGGCAGAAGGGAGAAGGGCAGCTGCTTTGTCTTCCCACACACTGGGCAGGGAGTGACTCCCTGAGGGCGTGCCTGGGACCGTCAGGGTACATCAGGACCTTTTCCATGAAAAGAAGTCACACCCTCAAAGAGGGTCCCCAGTGCTCTGCAGTATCCTGGCAGCTGTGTGGCCAGGGAGACCCCCAGGTCATCCCTCCTCTGCCTCCCCCTGAGAATCAGAGCAGCTGCTGCCCAGCACAGAGCCCTCAGAGCCCCAGCCTGCCTTCTGCGGAGGAAAGACTTGCTTTTCCCTTGACACGTTTTAACTTCCAATGCCATTCCTGCACATTCCTCTCTCTGCAGATGGGATGGGATGGCTTTCTGGTCAGCTGGACATTTCTATGTAGGATGACTCCATTTATCCTCTCCTGCAGGCACAGAGGACCAACGTAGGCATGGTGCTGCTCCCCACGGAGCCCTGAGGGCCTCTGGCAGCAGGACCTTGGCTGGTATTGTTTGGGAAGGGGAATTTCACAGGATTCACAAGGAGGAGGGAAGAACAAATCCAAAACTGTGGATTTGAGGTCATCTCAAGTATGAAGCTGGCTCCGACTCTCCTGTTTTCCCCAGTGGTTGGAAAGGTGAAACTGGGAAGAAGCCAGGGCACCTGTACCTTGGTCCAAGAGTAATGGAAGGCACTGGAAAAATGATCCTTTGCTGGCAAAGCAGACAGGGACCTGCTGGGGACTGGAGACAACCCTGGCACAGCTCTTCCTGTGAGAGCCTGGCTGGCAGGATAGGCTCACCACTTGGGATGGGAGCAGGAGGGAAAGGGAGAGCCCAGGTGCCTGGGGTCTTTGCTGGACAGGGGCTTGTCATCACCTCCCTGAGCACCTTGTTCTGATGTCCCCTCCCCAGCAGAGAAAAGACAATGTCTATTTTTCCATGAAAATTCACTGTTTTTTTTAACTACTATCATAATGGGAATGTGGAATCTTGCCTCCCCTGGAAGTCCATGGAGCTCCACATGTAACTGGTGTGGTGAGGGGCTGTAGTTTGGGCACTGGGTGCTCTTCTCCCAGCTGCTGTGCTGGCATCCCTGGGAAATTGGTGTCTGCAAAAAACACGCTCATATGACATAAAAATGTGGTTGCAAGTCCTGTTTTCTCTCAGATCATATAAAGAGCTTTTACAGGTAGATTGACTTCATTAAAACTGAAAGCACTCATTCATGCTACTGTAACTCCTCTAGTAGTGGCTGGGCCTGGCGCTGTGATGAAGCTGCTCCTCTGTGGGTGCCTGGACCTGGACCTGAGCCTTCCTGTCCCCTCCCTCTGCTTTCCCAGGGGATTTGCATTCCTTTGTTGGGTAATGCAGGGTCAGGGCTCAGTGCCCAGGGATTGCAGGGAGCACCTGGGGCTGAGCAGGGTTGGAGACCCCAGGGTGGGTCCTACCAGGGTGAAGGGCAGGGGGATCCCTGCCTTGATGCCCTGAGGATGAAGCTTGTACTTTCAAGCTCTGACTCTGTGCTCTCTCCTATGGAAGGTCTTGGAGCACTTTGGGAGGGAGCTGAGCTGTCCGACTTTGTGCCCATCAGTGGTTTGGGATTTGAAAGGGATGTCGTGCTGTGGAATGGGGATCAGCAGTAGGATGACTTTTGGGAAGGCCAGAGCTGTACAGCCATTCCTGAGGTGGTCCTGGACCAACCTGTCCTCCTACCTGATCTGGAGGAAGTTTCTAACCCAGGAGAGAGAATCCAGGTCCTGTAAGGAACTACATGGGACACGGCCCCTGCCAGGGACAGCAGGAGCTCAGAAGGGGATGCAGCAGCCCTGCTGCTGCTCCTGGGCTGGGGCAGTGTCCTGTCCCTGGACGCTCTGTGGGAGGGGTTCAGAGCAGTCTCCACACACTTGCCATCACCCAAAACACAAAGGCAAAGGGTTGCTGCCCCTGTGCCAGACTGGTGGACACAGGACTGGGGGCTCTACTTAGAGGTCTGGCCATACCTGTCAGCATGTGCAAGGACCCCATCGCCCGTGCCTCTCGGGCAGTCTCATCTCAACACAGGCCTTTCCTCTTGAAGTCCTTCCCCAGCCAGATCCACCTCCCTGCCACCAGTGGCCAAGCAGGAGGTAAGGGGAACCCCAAGAACTGGATGTGCTTGCTGTGCTGCTGACCAGTCCCTGGTGTGACTTCCCAGTCATGGGAAGGAGGGTCTGTGTCCCCCTGAGACAG
Source organism: Lepidothrix coronata (assembly GCF_001604755.1). Taxonomy (NCBI): domain Eukaryota; kingdom Metazoa; phylum Chordata; class Aves; order Passeriformes; family Pipridae; genus Lepidothrix; species Lepidothrix coronata. The sequence continues at coordinate 321,633 of NW_016690440.1, forward strand.
CACAGGCGGCTCCAGCCTGGCACCAAGCTGCCCTTCCCTGGCAGCACCAGGCAGATCTGGTTTGTCTCCTCCGCATTCATTGGCCTCACTAAGCAGGTTTTAATTTTGTTAAATAAATACGAAGTAATGGCAGCAGGGCTGGGAGCCAAATGGACAGGGGACATCCCTGAGAGCCGGGCGGGTTCTGCAGCAGGGCAGGATTCACTGTGGGAGCTGGGATTAGGTCGGGCAGAGCTGCTGGCAGTAAGGCTGGCAGGGTGGTCCTGGTGGGGTGGTCCTGGGCTCACTGGCTGGAGCAGATGTGGTTCCTTGCTGCGGTGTGCTCATGGCACCTTGCTGCCTTCAGAGCAATTTCTAAGTGGCTGCTAAACAGCACTGTCAGAAGCACACTCATCTTCCCATCCCAATTAGTGGATCAGACAGTAATTTGTAATCCGTTTGAATAGGAAGATCTGAGTGTCTAGCCCTGAAGCCTGGGCATGACACGGGGATGGTTCATAGAGCAGAGCTCTCCTGGCCAGTACCATGTCCAGGCAGGGATGAGGGCTGTGTGCAGGGTCCTCTCAATCCCTGCAGCAATTGCTCTCCCCTTGTGTCTTAGGTCCAATTCCTCCTCTGCCTTTTCCAGAGTTTTGGCATTTTCATTTCTCTTTGTGGCACTAAGTGTAAGCCACCCAGCACACAGCTGTCTCACAGGTGTTCCTGAGGTGGTGGTGGTAGCAGGGCAGTGTGCTTGGTCACCAGAGCCCTTTGCACCACTGGTGAGCCAACTGGGCACAGCCACACCAGAGTTGGGATGGGCTGGGTTTAGGGAAGCCCCACAGGGCAAATGTATCCCAATGTGGGTCTGGTCTTAGGTGTGCTGGTGAGTGTTTGTGTTTTCAAGGCTGATGATAAAATGAGACCTGGGAGCAGAAGGGAGGAAAAAAACACCAAAAAGCTGAAAAATAAGATGTGAAGGAAGAGGGGATGAGGGCATGTGGCAAGCAGAGGACAAGGTGGTGAGCAGGAGCAGACGCAGGCTGGGTAGACAGGGAGAGGAGGCCAGCACAGAAATGGGCTGAACTGGGGCCATCTAGAGCTGCACGTGGAGCAGAAGTTTGCTGTGATGGCCACAGCCTATCCCGTGTGCCAGTGTCTCCATGTGGCCCTCGGACAGAGCACAGGAGGAAGGCAGAGGTGGGGACTCACAGGGGGAGTCACAGTAGCTTCTCTGCATGTGCGAGAGCAGCAGACAGGGCAGTGGCCATGGTGTGGATGGGGCTGAGCTGGGAGAAAGGTGACAGGGGCATGACCACAGATGTTGGGGTCACAGGAAGCTCCGGGTTTATGAGCAGGAGTGACAGGCAGGATTGGCATTGTGCAGACCAAGGGACTGGAGAGCAGCAGCATGTGGGACAGGGTCATGCTGCCCTCACCACGGTGCAGGTGATACTGAGCAGCTCCTTCGTGGTGGTGTCTTAGCATCAATTAGCTTGGGAAAAGCGTATCTGTCCTGCATGCATTAACCTTTATAAATGGCTCAATGCGAGGAGCAGACTGAAGCACAGAGGGGCTGGTGGGAGTGGGGCAGACATGGCTTATATTGTCAACCCTGACATGAAGAGCCTGGCCCAGGGGGCAGGTGCCCGTGGGGCAGACTGGGGGGTCAGAGCCAGTCCCAGGTCCAGAGCAGAGATCTTGATGGAAGGAAACAGCTACAAGCAGTGACTTCAAGGAACAGCACCTTCCTGCTGCATTTCCCCAGCCTTTAGAAGAGTGTTGATAATGGCAGTAGTGACTCACTGTGCTTTACTCACCGCTAATGACGGAGCAGGGTTCCGGGGCTCCTAGTGACTCTGGCTTAGATAAACCCGACGTCTCTCTCTCTGATTCCCATTAGTAGGGAGGGTCTGGAGCATTCAGAGAGGGCAGGTGAGCAGCTCAAACAAGCAGGGCATCATTGTGTCTGTGGTCCCCCTGTCCCAGCTCTCCACAGCTCCCCCCAGTGCTGAGGGTCTGCAGCAGAGCCAGTGGGAGAAGGAGAAAGGAAGTGACTTTGCAGGAAGGCTGCAGTCACACCTGTGGAGGCTTCAGGAGCCACATGCTCCGGGTTTGGAGCTCATTCTTGCAACTCCCCCCACAGCTGCACTCAGAGGCGGCTGCCCACATGTTCATGGAGGGGATGGTGAGAGCCACTCAGCTCCCAGAGGAGCAGGAGGAGGTGTCTGTGGGATGAAGGGGCAGTGTGGCTGCAGCAGGGAGTGAGGAGCCTCAGGAGCTGCAGTTACTGCAGTCCCTGGTCTTACAGAAGCTTCCAAGTCAGCAGGGGAGAGCTGCTGTGGGGGTGAACCAGATGTTCCTGGAAGACAAGCTTCAAGCCAGGCCTGGCTATGGATGGTTTGGAGTGAACAAAGCACAGGAGCAAAGTCACCATGGAGCAGTGTCACCATGAGGAGCAGGATCACCATGAGGAGCAGGATCACCATGAGGAGCAGGGTCACTGTGCGGAGCAGAATCACCATGGAGCAGGACCTTTGTACATTGTCTGTCCAGAGAGGAGATAGTCACAAGGAGCTTGTCATCACTGCCATGGGCTTTGCCTTCCAGCCTGCCACACTTGTCACACTCCCCTCTCGGAGATGTTGGTGGCCCCAGGCATTCACTGGCTGGTTTAGGCAAACCAGGGGCCAACCCACCACAGGTCCTCCCCTCCTGCAGTGGATCTGCATCCAGCCACTCCATGTGCAGTGGGTATGCTGGCACCAGCATTGGCACTGGTTTAGATGAACTAGGGGATCAGTAGGATCAAAACCCTCTCCCTCCATGCACTGGCAGCACACACAGGTCTGGCCTGCAGAGGTACCTGGGAGGGTGCATGTACCAAGCTGGTTGTGAAGCCATTGCAGGAGCAGGATGTGAAGGTTGAAATGAAAACAATGCTGGAGTGTGAGAGGTGGGGAGGGGACCCATGGGGGACATTGAGCTCTACCTGCTTTCCTGACAGTGCTGCATGCCATGGGACCTGGGGGAATGCAGCGCGCTGGGTCTGTGGGGGCTGCTCTGTTCATCCTGCATGGTTAGACCACGTCTGCAGTTGTATGTGTCCCTGCTGGCACTAAGGCCAAAAGCCAGGGGGCGACCCTAGGGTCTAAGAACAGACTTCCTTGTGCCCACCTATCTTCTTTGGATGCTGGATGCATCCAAACCACCTCTTGGGACAATTCCTGCCTGTGCTTGTCCCAAACCATGTGGGACTGGAGGGGTCAGGGCTTGGTCCCCGGGGCTGGAGAGGTTTACCAAGGCTGGGGCTGTGGGCTGGAGCCAGGGCTGCTCCCACACTGGCAGAGCAGGGAAGGGGATTGTCCTCCATCCTAACCAGGAATGTCCCAGCTCATGTGAATCAAAGAAACCCCTCCTCAGTCAGAGGGGCTGTACAGAGGGAACAGTGGGAGATTTCTGGGGGCTCCACAGGCACCTGCCAGCCTGGAGCAGGGACTCCAGGGCTGCTGGCAGCAACCCCACAGGGACATGGGCTGCTGGAGGTGCCAGGCTCAACAGGGCAGCCCTGGTACCTGCACTGCCAGTGGGTAAGGTGTTCCCGCAAATCCATTTTCAAGCAGCTTTTGGCCAAACCTATGGTTTGGAGCTACTTGTTTTGCTGTAAGGGGGTGGTTGGCAGCTGCCTCACACTCGCCAGGATGCAAGGTGTCACCTCTGGACACAGAAACTTGTCAGGGCTCAGAGCCCCCCTCAGGGCAGGAGGATGTGCAGGACCCCCAGAGTCCACAGGGCCCTGCATGTCCCTGGCTCAGCCCTGGCGCTGGTGTCCCAGGCTGCCCAGAGCAGTTCTGTGTGTGTGTGTTGGACAGGGAGAATTCATTTTAAGATTTTTTCCCCCCCTAGTTTTCCCTTTCTCTCCCTGCATTACAAAATCTGGGACAAAACTGGCTGTTTGTATGTCACACATGCACACGGTGCTGGGTCTCTACATTATCCTGACATCAAAGTGTCATGTGTCGTGTGACGTGTCTGTGGTGACACAGGCAGGAGGGGACTCCCAGCTTTTGGGAGAGAGGAGAGTGTTATCAAAGGGTTACAGACAGCTCCTGGAAAGGAGAATGAGGAATAAGGACAGAGAGCATAGAGCTAGAGTGACAGTGAGGTGCTGCAGAAGCAATTTTTCCCCTGGTCTTTTCATCTTCCCTCTTTATTACAGCAGGGCAGGAGCAAGCCCCTCATGGCAGGAGCTTGGTTACCATCTTAAGCAAAACGAATCTTCAAATATGATAGCTGGAGGGAGCTGGCGGGTTTTGTTTGGGGAAGCAACTGAAGGAAACTCATCGGCACAGACAGCTGGACCCAGGTGAGGCCCAAGGGGAAGCCAGCAACCCAGCCAGGAGGGTGCTGAGGTCCTCAGGATGGGGACACTTGTGCCACCATCTCAGTTCCTGAGGAGTCCAGCACCTCACCCCCGTGCAGCCCAAGCACCTGAGAATGTGTCACTTGTAGGGAGCATTTCCCAAAGTGCCACAGAAGCTTGGGAAGCAGATGAGCCTTTGGCACTCAGGTCAGAACAAACTTGGGCTGAGTGGAGGTGTGAAACAAAGCTGGCTGGGCACTGACCTGGCTCTGGCCTGGTTCCATGGATGGGCAGCCCCATGGAACCCTCATTCTCTGGAATCCCTCAGCATGTCCACCCCTCAACCCTGCCTGCTGCCCATCCTCCCTGCCCTTCCTCCCAGCAGGGCAGGATGCAAGCTGCCAAGGGCGTCCCACATCCCCTCCTCTGCCCAGGTGAGGGAATGCCCCATGCACCCCTACACATCCTGGCACTGCCTGTGACTGCAGCTGGACCTTGGCTCCATGTGGCGTTGTCCTCTCTGGGACCAGCAGGGCAGCACGCCTGTGCCAGCTGGTGCCTGCTGACCCTCCACCGTGGGAACCTCCCAGCCACAGGGCTCTGGGGGTGTTCTGTCAGGTCAAGGTTGGGTGTTACCAAGGGCTGTCATCCCAGAGAGCTTCAGTGTGTCTTCTGCTGAGCTTCCTCCTCTCTGCTCCACCTCACCTCGCACCAGAGAAGAAGCACTTTTGGACAGTGGCAGTGATGCCACCCACCCAAATTGCTCCCTAAAGGACCCCACATCCAACTCTTGCTCCTCCACAGTGTGGCTGAGTCCCCTTCCACAGCACAGATGTGCTGTGGGGGGGATGCAACCCCCACAGATGTGCTTCCGCGGGGATGCAACCAGACCTGTCTCTGGGCTGTACTGCCATGAAACTGGGGTTGGAAAAGTGGGGGAGAAAGATTTCCAAGCCTGAGACTGGTAGTAAATCTAGCCAGGAAGTTGCTTCAGGGGAATGGTGCTGGGGGGTCCCAGTGGAGGTGACAGTCCCAGCACGGAAACTGCGGCCTCGGTTCCTCTGGAGCTGGCAGAGCTGAGCTCGCGCTGGAGAGCAGCAACTGCGGGGCTGGAAGTGCACATTGTCCCTCCCGTTGGAGGATCCTTGTCTGCCTCAGGGGAAGCCTGGAAGGCAGAAAGGCTCCTGCTGTCCTCTGAGCTGCCAAGGTCGTTTCTGGGAGCCGGTGCAGATGCCAGCTGCCACGTGGCTCGTGCCTGCAGGACGGCGGGATAATTAGCTGGAAAGACGGTCAAGCAGTATGGGAAATGGGCAAGGAAAGGAGGGAAAGAGCAGAGCTGTGCCTGGACTGAGGTCTGAGGAGGAAGCTTTTCACTCCAGAGGTACCTGTCCATGCTCAGGTCCTCAGCCCTGGAGCGGTGGGGAGGTGTGTGTGGGCACGTGTGAGGCACGGGGTGGGAGCTGGGGCTGTGCTGGCTGCCAGACCTGTCCTGGTTGTGGCTCCCCACGGGGCCCCCACAGTGCCCCCGATACCCTGCCCGGCCTCTGCACACAGAGCAGGTTTGTTCCAGCTCAGCGCGCTCATTGCATTAAAGGGGAAGAGTCGATCTGATCCAACTGGGAAACACGAAATAACTGTGCTGGGCTCGGCAGATGGAGGGAACAGTCTGGCGAGGCGGGCAGTGATGGCAGTGCCCTGCAGCAATGGCAGTGTCCCTCAGCAGTGGCAGTGCCCCGCAGTGATGGGCAGTGTCCCTCAGCAATGACAGTGTCCCTCAGTGATGGCAGTGCTCCACGGTGATGGCAGTGACCCTCAGCAATAGCAGTGACACTCAGCAATGGCAGTGCCCTCAGCCATGACAGTGCCTCATGGTGATGGCAGTGTCCCTCAGTGATGGCAGTGTCCCTTAGCAATGACAGTACCCTGCAGGAAGCACCTGCAGCAGCTGCTGCCCATCAGCCCCAGGTGCCCCTTCCCCATGCCAGGGTCTGTGTGCTCCTGCCTGTGGTGCTGCATGGAGGGGACACCAGCTGTGGGAGGGAGCTGTGGGTGATGAGGTGTATGAGGGGGCTGGATCCACGCCTGATGCAGACACATGGATTTTCCCTCTGGCATTCCCAGCCAGGGGCCATGGCTCAGGTCTGGGTTTCCTTCTGCTTTCCCCGAACTGCCTGGCCATGAGCCCAGGAGCTGCTCCCACTTCCTCCAGCAGTCTGGGATGGGGGTCCTAAGCCTCACCCCCCACTAGGGTTTCCTGGGGCCCAGGGCTTGCTGTGTGCTCCCATCACAGACCCCAGCAGTGTGAGATTATTCCTCACCTCCAAGGAGCGCTGGGAACACAGAGCCAATGAACTCCTGCACTGCCATACAGCTGCTGGGGGCCGTTTTAGGGGGTATTTGCCTTGCTGGGATACTGAGGTACCTTTGGAGTTCAGACGTCCCCCTGTCCTTTCCAGCTTGCCCACAACCAAATCCAGCTGGGACGGGGAGGCTCTGGTTGGTGTTTGGGGCTGAGGGAACAAGAATTAGAGCCTGTTGGAGGCTGCCTTGGTCTTTGTGGGGAGATGATCCCTGGGCTGTGCCAGGAGGGTGTGGAGGTGGCGTGGCAGTGACCTGATGTCAGACAGGGAGGTGGCACAGCAGTTTGTGCCTTGCGATGGGCCTAGGGTCCAATGACTGCAGTGGTAACACAGGAATGGGGAAAGTCACAAAGGGGGATGTTGGAGTGATGAGGCTGTGACCTTCCTCTCTGTCCTTCCTGTGATGGGGCGAGGAGGCCACTCCAGGGCTGACAAGTCTGACCCTCCTCAGTTGTAGGCAGTGGCTCACCTTGGCTCCTCCATTCTTTCCCCATCTTGGCTGGGACCTCAAGGCTCTGACCAGGCCACCTCACCTTGACACAGCCTTTACAGGGGGCTGTGTCTGCTCGGCCTCTGGTGCAAACAGAGAAGTTTGGAATTCTTCTGTCTTACAAACTCAATTTACTTTTTTTCAACCCAAATGTATTTCCCCCCTTGCCAAGAAAACATTTGATCAGCAGCAATTAGCAAAGCAAACTGCAGTAATGACCTTTCTAGTGTGTCCGTGTGGTCTCTGGGTGCCCTCAAGGAGCACACAACAGATGTTTGGGGAGCTCTGCTCTGCAGAGGCAGGGCCAGGGCCTGGCACCGCAGGGGAAGAGGCGCTGGCGGAGCTGTGCAGGGCAGCAGTGTCACCTGGGCACACCTGGTACACAACCTGTGTGTCCAGAGAAAGGAAATGGAGCTGGAGAAGGGTCTGGAGCACCAGGAACAGCTGAGGGAGCTGAGGGCAGGGGGGGTCATCCTGGAGAAAAGGAGGCTCAGGGGGAGCCTTCTTGCTCTCTACAGCTCCCTGACAGGAGCATGGAGCCGGGGGGGGGGGGGGTGTCAGGCTTTTCTCCCAGGTAACAAGTGACAGAATGAGAGGAAATAGCCTCAAGGTGTGCCAGGGGAGGTTTAGGTTGGATATTAGGGAAAATTTCTTCATGGAAAGGGTGGTCAGGCATGGAAACAGGCTGCCCAGGGCAGTGGTGGAGTCACCATCCCTGGAAGCGTTCAAAAAGTGTGGGAACGTGACACTTGACTTAGTGGTGGGTTTGGCAGTGCTGGGTTAAGGGTTGGAGTTGATGATCTTAGAGGGCTTTTACATCCTCAGTGATTCTATGATCCTAAGCCCCTGTGGCTGCCCAAGTTCTTTCGGTGGTTTGATGTCAGCTCTTTTTGCCTTGCTGCTGTTCACCAGCACATCCAGAGAGAAGCTGGTCTCAGGTACCACTTTCTCATCCATCATCAATGATTCTCTTTTCATTTAAGGCTTTTTGGGCTTCACCTTTTTAATCCAGCTGTCTCCTGCCTTACAAATGTTCTTCCCTCAATTACTTACACCAGGCTGCAGGGCTGTCTCCATCCATCTCTGGCTGAGCCGGGGCTGAGGCAGCAGAGCACAGGAGGACCCGTGCCTGCCGCTGCCCCCATGTTCAGTCCACACTGCTGCCAAACTGGTCACTGTGGCAGGAGAGGGGGCTTCCCCCTGAGATCTCACCACTGATCACATTCCAGGTGGCTTCTGCCCATCTGACACAGGTTCTTCAGGTGCAAATCATGTATGGGAGCAGATGGCTCTCCTCAGCTTTCATCCAAGGTGGACACTGCTTCCCTCCCTCTCCCCTGGTGCTGCTGTGGGGATTATCTCTACAGGGACATGAGGTAGGAAGAGTGCCTGGCTTTCCCAGAGGAGCAAGTTGGAGAGCAAGTAGCTTGTACCTGCCTTGCTGCAGCAGCTCCTATTTCATCTCTGGTGCATGGGCTGGGGCTGAAGGTCACCTGGGTGGGGATGGCTCTCAGGAAGTCTGAGGCTCTGAGGGAGGAGCAGAGCCCTGAAGAGTGCACTTTGCCTCTTGGCCCACATTCCGGAGATAGAAGAAGGACTTCCCAGAGAAGGGAAACCAGTGTCCACTTGGGGCTGAAGTACAGCCGGAGCTGGGAGGTGCCAGATCCCCTCACTGGAAAGAGGGACTGTGGAACAGAGTCCACCCTACTCTAAGGTCTTCCAGTGAGGACTGTGCTGTCCTTCTTCCCACTTGGGATTTCAAGCTCCTTATATGAAATATGTACTTTAGGAGCAATGCTCTGTGTCCTGTGCCCTGCCCTTCTTGGAGCTCCCCACTCTCCTGCAGGCATGGAGAGACTGGTCATATCTGATGGGATGTGCTGAGCTGCTCCCAGGTGCCAAGGCACAGCAAGCCGGCCCCACTCTGCTGCATCTCAGATGAGGGACCAGCTCAGACCATCCATGCACCAAGGCTTCTTCATCCTCACTTAATGCTCTTATCTTGAAGGCTCCCTTCCGATTAAAGCCTCGGCAGCCAGTTCCCTCCCTGGATTTATTGCAATGCAATTTTCTTCCTCTAATCTGATCAGGGTGTAAGCTGCTCTTTTGGAAGTGCACGGGGAGGACAGATGCATGTGTCACTGGTGTGTGAGCCAGGCTGGCAGACAGCAGCGGGAAGGTGCCCTGTTTTGGTGGCACAGGCTCAGGGAGGTTTAGATTGGATATTAGGGAAAATTTCATGGAAAGGGGGGTCAGGCATCGGAACAGGCTGCCCAGGGCAGTGGTGGAGTCGCTGTTCCTGGAAGTGTTCCAAAGGCATGTGGATGTAGCACATGGAGACATGGGTTCGTCGTGGCCTTGGCAGTGCTGGGTTAATGGTTGCACTCAATGATTTTAGAGGCTTTTTCCAACCTTAATGATTCCATGATTTTAAGTGTATGAGCAGTTCTAAGGCAAAAGTTTTGCATGGATGGAGGCTGTTGCCATTCCTGAGCACCTTCATAAAGCCGTAGCCCAGTCCTTGGTCTCTGACAGCCACAGAGCCCCTAGAGTCAGGGAAATGGTGCTGTCCGTTTGGACAGGACCCCAATGGGGTTTCAGGTGACATTGAGGACTTGACCTCAGCAGTGTGACTGCCACCTATTCACTGGACTGGTTGTTCCTGATGAACTAATGAGTCCATGGCCACACTTGGAGCAGGACTGGAGAAGCCAGGGATGGACTTGCATCCCTGCAAGTCGAGTTCCTTTGCTCTACCTCTTGCTGGATTCATGCTTGTGTTTTCCCTCCTCAGCCCGGGGTGCCCAGTGAGTGTGGTCACAGAGCTGCCGCCCAGCTCTGCCCATCCTGCAGTGCATGGGCCACCCGTGTCCCCCAGCCTGCGGATGATGGCAGCGTCCTGAAGCAGCATCACCTCAGAGAGCTGCGTCACCTCGGAGAGCTGTGTCCCCTTGGAGAGTTGTGTCATCTTGGAAAGCCACATCCAGACTGTGAGTGCTCAGGCACCGCAGGCAGGCCCAGGCTGGGGCAGGACCCTCATGGGGGTACCTTAGTCCCCCATGACCAAACTCCAGGGGGTTCCTTAGGGTGAGAGGCTGGAGGAGACTGTGGGTGCTGGGAAGCCGTGGGTGCTCCTCTCTCAGGGTGCTTGTTCTGTGAGGTGAGAGTAGGCTGAGCACCGCATGGCAGTGAAGGGGAGAAGCACTGCTGGCAGGGCAGGGGGCACAGGGGCTGTTCGGGGTGAGCTGGTGTGAGGTGCTGGCATGGCCCCAGGGCCAGGGGCAGGGGGTGGCTTGAGGACACTGTTATGGGTGTGTCTGGTTGCAGGGAGAGCTGTGACCGTGTGTGCTCTAGGTGATGGCTGTGATGGTGGGCAGTGGTTGGAGCAGTGCCAGAGCACGGGGACTCTGGACCTGAGGTGCTGGAACAGGTCCAGAGAAGAGCAAAGAGGCTGGGGAAGGGACTCGAACACAAGTCCTGTGAGGAGAGGCTGAGGGAGCTGGGGTTGTTGAGCTTGGAGAAGGGGAGGCTCAGGGGAGACCTCCTGACTCTGCAACTCCCTGACAGGAGGTTGTAGCCAGGTGGGGGTGGGGCTCTTCTCCCAGGAACCAGCAGTAGGACAAGAGGGCTGGGTCTTGAGCTGTGCCAGGGGAGGTTTAGGTTGGATATTAGGAAGCAATTTTTTTCCGGAGAGAGTAATCACCCATTGGAATGGGCTGGGCAGGGAGGGGTGGATTCACCGTACCTGGAGGTGTTTAAGGTGAGACTGGATGTGGCATCAGTGCCATGGTCTGGGAAGCATGGCAGGGTTGGATCAAGGGTTGGACTTGATGATCTCAGGAGTCTTTTCCAATCCAGTTGATTCTATGATTCTGTGATTAATAATAATTCAGGGTCATTGACCATGGGGACCAGGCAGCCATGAGCCAAGTGGTGAGCAGACCCGGAGCACCCACACCCCATAGGCATAGGGTCCATAGGATCCGTGGGGCTGCCCCTTGCCATGGTTTGCTCTCTGCTCTCTGCCATTAGCTCCTGACACGGTCCTCAAGGTTCCGGGCTCGCTGTGGGCAGGGTAGGCAAAAGCAGGATGCAGAGGCTTAACCCCCTCCGAGAACCCAGAGAAGGAGGCTCCTGCAGGGAATGTCTCAGCCCTCTCCAACCCATGGGAAGCCTGTATTCCTCGCTCAAGGAGAGAGATAAGCTGTGCAAAGGGTAGTGCTCTGGATTTGGGCGGGGTTGTCGCAGCCGAAAGGGTGCAGTAGGCACGGTGAGTAGGCAGGGCAGACCTACAGAAGAATCAATCTCATGTCTTCCCCACATCAGGAAAGATTTCCTACCGTGTTCCAAAAAGTGACATCAGCTTTTCAGCCCCTTTCATCCCAAAACTCAAACATTCAAAGAGTCTGGATTTGGCCTCCCAAAGGGAAAAGATGGTCATAAAACCCAGTGAGGATCAAGAGTGTGTAAGGGGCTTTTCCCTCACAGCCTGTCACTAGCCAACAGCTGTGGGACCCTGAGGGGTGCAAGGGGATGTAGGGGCTGCTGTGGGTGCCCTTGTCCTGACCATGGCACCAGAAGTAAAACGCAGCTTTCTCCGAAGAGCTCAGAGTGTTGAGAGGCCAGGGTCCTCACAGCATGGGGCTTCCTCAGTGCAACTGCTGCTATGAGTTGTCACAGGAAAATCCATGGTGTTTTTTAACTGCATTGGTCTTTTTGCCCCCTGTTTGGGCCAGTAAAAGAGGACTTTGGGCACTGAAGGAAAAGAAGCATGTGGTTCTCATCCTGGATGTGTCTCCTCAACATCAAGGCTCTGGCAGTGGTGCAGGGGTCTGAAGGAGATTTGGAGATGAGGATGGAGGTCAGGCATACATCCATGGAGATGGACTGTGCACCTGGGGTGGCTACTGTGTTGGGATGAGGATTGAGGTCATGCCCAACCGTCACAACCCTCTGCCCCTTTGCACTGCAGAGAAGCCCTTCTCCAGTGCAGGCAGCAGCAGCAAAGCCCACCAGTGTCAACTGGGCACGTGTCTGGTGATGGCTGAGATACAGCCACGCTGCAAGGACAGTGACAGGGACAAAGGAAAGGAGATCAGATAGGCTTGGGTGTTCTCTGGAGGAGCAAATGGTCCCAGTCCCCATAGGTCACAAAGGTGGATGGTTGCAAAGGGCAGAGTGATGTCCTTAGCATAGGAGAAGCCCCTGGGAACATACCTGGGCCTTTGGGACCCCCACAATGGTGGAACCCCCCCCTCCTGAGGGACCCAAACACCACGGTGGGAGCACCAGCCCTGATCCCCTGCTCTCCAGCAGTTACCCAGATACCTCTTTCCCTTCATTGCAGCTGCTGGATTTCTCTCTGGGTTCTTTTTTTTATGTAGGTGACATATGTTTGGTTCAGAGCACTTAATTGCCTCTTGGGATGCATTTCATTTATTCATTAAGATAGAAATTGGAGTTGTTTGGTTTGCTTTATTTTGCTATTTTTTCCATCTTTTTCCCCCTTTTCTCTGTTCTATAAGGAAAGGGTGAGGAAAACAAAATCCCTGTATAACTCCAGTGTGTGTGTGCCCCTCTGTGCCCCTCTGTGCCCCCAGCCTCTCTTGTTGCTCCTGATCAGGGGAGCGATGATGGGGAGAAATGCTCCTCCCTGGAAGTCTGTTGGCATGCCACAGCTCTTTGGAATTTGATGTTCTGATGCCAAGCCCAGTCCCACACTGCTGCTGTGGGCAATGCTGGGAGGCAAGAGCCAGGTGCCAGGTGCTCTGTGCTTGAGGTGAGGGACTCGCAGCCTGTCCCCTGTGCCCAGGAGCCGTGGTCCTTCCTGTGGTGACCTGCCTGGTGCCCCCAGCCCCTGCCCGGCATGCTGGGGAAGCTGTGCCATGGGGGCAGAGACAGATATGGTTCTTCCTCTCCAACTGGGATGTGAGAGGGGGAGAGCCCTGGAGAGGTCTTTGCTTGTGTTCCTGTGAGGCTCAAGGATCAGGCCAAGGATGTGTGCATGGGAAGTGTTCCTGTCCAACCTGTGCCACTAGGAGGTACCCCCTGCACAGGCAAGGTGGTGACATTTGCTAATTTGGAGACTGGATAAAGCCGAGGATGGATGTGAAGGATTGGTGTCTGTTGCCCCAAACCACATTTTCAAAGCAGTGTCTGTCAAAACAGACTTCTGCAGATCCATCTTCTGGCTGGCCCCAAATCGGGGCACACCTTCTTCCCTGTGGAGAATCCCCCAGACACATACTGGAGTGAATAAGTGGAGATCATTATAGTCACCTTGATAAACAGCAATCCAGACAGGCAATGGGTTTTGGTTGTGTGGAGATGAAAGAGGAAACCATGAATGGCCAGGTGGACCGAGGGATGGATGGATGGATGGATGGATGGACGTTCGTTCTAAAGAGTTGAGCTACCTGAGTTCAGAGAGGTGAGGTGGTGGATGCTGTGGTAGGGAGGACAGGGTAGAGCCAGACCTGCGAGGTAGTTTCACCAAGGACAGGTGGATCTGGCACCTTCCCCATTGCTGATTCTCAGAAGCTTTGGTGCCTGAAATCCACCCACAGTTCCCTGCCCCAGACATGACTCTGCTGCTGAGGAATGCTGTCCCTTGTTTTTAGGGTTTTCTGGTTTTATTCTTTCTCTTCTCATCTCTCATCAACATGAACGGTCCCACTAGGACTCAACCAAACTTACAGGTATGTTTTGCCCCTTGTGAGAGCCCCTTGAGGGCTCACTTCACCTCCCCTTTGCTCAGTGTCCCAGGGCCTAGAGTGAGAGTCATGGCTTTTAGAGGCAGATGTTTTCCTCCTGAGGGGCTCCCTCGACATTTACTGAATCTGGGCTCCCCAGTGCTCTGGCCCCGTTCTTCACCCAGGGCTGACCCACCCCCACTGAAGGCTTGTCACCTGGAAAGGACCCTGCAGACAGTCTCTGGACTCCCCCATCCCTGAGTCCCTGAGGAGGACAAACCCAACCTCTCTCTCCTTGGATAGTGGTACCCAGCATTAAGGTGGCTCCCAAAACCCTGGTGATGGGGGAATTTGTGCACGTGGGGATTGCTTTTCTGTGGATTCCCAGATCGTCACATGCAGCAGTGCCATGTACCTGGCAGGAAAACAAGCTGTCAGGTGTGTGAAGCAGGTGCTGGGTGCTAGTGCTGTGCACCTGCTAGGATTGGCAATAATCTGGACAATGATTCCAATAACAATGGAATCACTGCTCTGGGAAAGGGGCAGCCCTGTTCATGGGGCTCAGTGCAGAGACCCTACACAGACCAGGCAGAGATGAGCAGCTTGCCCAATACCAGATACCAAAATAGAACAAATCCCCCCCACCCCTACTCCACTTTTCCCCCAGCCTGGGTCCTTTGACTGCATCCAAATCCCCACAGCATGGGCACCCTCGCAACATCTGGCCCACTCTCTCAGGGGTGCTCTACCCATTTCCCACAGCCCCGCTGCCAGCCAGTCCCCGCAGATAGGGTAGCCTTCTTCCCTCTGCCTTCTCCTCCTCCAGCTTCCCAGATCTGAAAGGAGAGCTGAGCTGGGGCTGTCTGTGCTGGAGACAAGCACAGGGAAATAGGAATGTCTGGTCCTGCTCCCGGCCAGGCTGCCTGCCAGGGAAGCTTTGGCTTTATCTACAGAGCCAGGCACCCGGGGGACAGCGCCAGGACCTGTCTGGGGCAAGAGTAGGTGCTGGTGCTGCTCTGGACCCCTTGGCTTGCTCCAGAGGGGTTGTTTTCCTTCCAAGCATCACTGCAGCACTCAAACAAGAAGCGATTTGCGATGCAGAGAAAAACCTCCCACCTGCCACACGGCAGTGTGTGGGCTGGGAGCAGAGCTGGAAGCAGCTGTGCCACCCCATTCCCGCTGCTTGGGCTCCACACTCCTCCTGCTCCTGCCCTGACAGCGTGTTCTGGGCCGGTTCCTGGCACCGGGACGCTGCCCCTGCCAGGTGGGCTTGTGGGACCCCTTGTGGCACCGCTTTGTCAGTGTGCCCTGAGGACGGAGCTCTGCCCAGGGACCATGGAGGAGGTGATGCTCTGCTCCCCACTGGTTTGGGCCTTCTGCCACCTTCCAATACACTGTATTTCCCCAGCCTGCTGAGCAGGGACAGGCAGAAGGCTGGCGTGGCTGAGCAGGGATCTTTCTCTTGGAAATAAGGCAAAAAAGGAAGGTGTGTGCCCAGTGGAAGCAAGGTCAAGTGACATGGGAAGAATGCAGAGATGCTGCTTGTCACTGTAGGGAGAAAATCTGTGCAGCCAAAGCTCAACTGGAGTTGAAGCTGCCAGAAATGTGGGGGACAATAAAAAGAATTTTTCAAATACATTGATGGCAATAGGCAGTATAGAAATATCCTTGACCCATTCCACGATGAGGATGGTGACTTCCCACACAGGGACAGAGACAAAGCAAAGCTGTTTAATGCCTTCTTTGCCTCTGTCATCAGCATAGATGACAGACCAAGAGGGTCGCAGTACCCTGAGCTGGAGGACCATGACTGCAAGAATGACCAACTCCCAGTCAACGCTGAACTTGTGTGGGATCTACTGCTCCAGATGGATCCCTACAAATCTCTGTGGCCTGATGGGATTCATCCCAGAATCCTCAAAGAGCTGTTGATGTCATAGCAAAACCTCTTTCAATGATTTTTGAGCGGTCTTGGGAATCTGGGGAGGTCCCAGCTAACAGGAAGCTTCTGAATGTTCTCCTGATTTTTGAGAAGGGTAAGAATGAGGATCCCAGAAACTACAGGCCTGCCAGTCTCATCTCAGTGCCTGGTAAAGTTATGGAGAAGATTATTCTGGGAAGAATTGAAAACCACTTGAAAGACAAGGCAGTCATTGGTCACAGCCAGCAGGGCTTCAGGACAGGAAAGTCCTGCTTATCCAACCTGGTTTCCTCCTATGACAAGGTAACCCACCTGGCTGGTCAAGGGAAGCCAGTTGATGTGATCTTTTTGGATTTTGTAAAGCTTTTGATCCTGTCTCTCCCCAGATCCTTCTGGACAAACTGTCCAACCCACAGCTGCATAAACACATGCTGTGCTGGCTGAGCAATTGGCTCTGGGGTCGGGCACAGAGGGTGACAGTGACTGGGGTGACATCAGACTGTGACCTGTCACTACTGGGGTTCCCCAGGGCTCCATCTTGGGCCCTGTGCTCTCCAACGTCTCCATCAATGACTTGGACACAGCACTGGAAGGGTTTGCAGATGACCCAAAACTGGGAGGGGCTGTTGAGTCCCTCGAGGGCAGGGAGGCCCTGCAGAGAGACCTTGACAAATGAGAGGACTGGGCACCCACCAACCATGGGAAGTTCAACAAGGGGAAGTGCCGGATTCTGCCCCCGGGATGGGGCAACCTTGGGTGTATGGACAGACTGGGGAATGAGAGGTTGGAAAGCAGTGCCAGGAAAGGGCCCTGGGGGTCCTGGTCGGTGGCTACTTGGCCATGAGTGAGCAGTGCCCTGGCAGCCAAGAGGGCCAACCCTGTCCTGGGGCATCAGGGAGGGGATTGTCCTGCTCTGCTCTGCCCTGGGGCAACCTCACCTCACTATTGGGGCAGTTTGGGGGGACACAATGGAAGGAAGAGATTGAGCCATTAGAGAGTGTCCAAAGGAGGGCAAAGAGATGGGGAAGGGCCTTGATTTGAAGCGGTGTGAGGACACTGAGGGCACTTGGTGTGTTCAGCTGGAGAAGAGGAGACTGAGGGGAGACCTCACTGCAGTTCCAACTTCCTGGACAGGGGCAGAGGAGGGGCAGGCCCTGAGCTCTGCTCTGAGGGGACCAGGGACAGCACCCAGGGAATGGCCTGGAGTTGTGTCAGAGCAGGGTTAGGCTGGATCTCAGGAAAAAGTTCTTCCCCCAAAGGGTGGTTGGGCACTGACCGGGCTCCCCAGGGCAGTGGGCACAGCGCCAAGGCTACCAGAGCTCCAGGAATGTTTGGATGATACTCTCAGGTACATGGTGTGACTCTTGGGAATGGTCCCTTGCAAGGCTGAGGGTTGGACTGGATGATCCTTGTGGGGTCCCTTCCTACTCAACGTAATCTGTGATTCTGTGAACTGCTGGTGTCACTTTGTGCCTTCCTCTGAGTCCTGGGCATGGAGAGCACTATGGGGAGGTAGATGAAGTGTAGAACAGTGAGATTTCAGTGCCTGTGATCCAGGAAATCCACGTGTGATCAGCGGGTGGATGTTTGGCACGGGGGCACCAGAGAGAGGGTCAGGAATAGGATCCTAAGGTGTTGCAGGGACCTCCCCAAAGGGAGAACATGGCTTCTGGTCCCCTCAGGTCTTGCTGGGAGAGTGAGGATGGCTGGTGGAGGCTGGTTTTGGAGGGAGAGTGTGTGCCTGGTCCTGACTGTTCTCTGCATGGGGCTGGCAGTAATTCCCACAGGCTGGGTGGGAGTGGACAGCATTCCTGGATTTGGAAACAGATGCTGGCCACAACCTCCCCCAGGAGCCCAGGAAGGCTCCCATGCTCTGCTCCCCGCAGAAATTTTAGTGTCACCTAAGGAGAGAAGGAACCCCCTGCCAGGCACAGAACAGCTATTTGTGCCCTCCTCAGTCTCTCAGTGGGGCAGGGAAGGTTTGGGTGATCCCAGGATAACCCCTTCACTGAGGCTGGAATGAGAGACATCATCAGTGCTGCTGCTTTACACTTTGGGCTGCTGGCCCTGGGAAAAGTGAGCTGAGGTGGCTTCCACTGCTTTCCCTAAAACGGTGGGTCTGTAGAGAACGTGATGGAATTGCTGGGCTCTGTGTGCCCTGACCCAAACAGGACATATATCCCTTCTGCAGCGTTGACTGAGGAGCCCAGAGCACAACCCCATCTCCTCCCACCCTCTTTCCCCCAGCTGAACATGGGCCTGAACCCCATATATGGGCAGTGGGAGCAGAGGGAACACTGCTTCTTCTGGAGCTGTTGCTTGCACTGTCACCTGGAAGAGTCACAGTGGGACCTGTGAGGGATCCGTTGCTGGGAGCACTGATGTCCCAGCTGGTGGAAACAATGCAGCAAGCCATTCCATGGAAGCCTGGGGCTTTATCTCCCAGGAGCTAAAGGGGCTTTCACTGCTTCCCTTCAGGCTTGCAAACAGCTTCTGGGCTGCTGGAGTGCTGGAGCAACCTGGACTATGGAAGGTGCCCCTGCCCATGGCTTTAAGGGACACCTAGAGATGAGCTTTAAGGTCCCTTCCAACCCAAATCATTCTGGGATTCTATGAAGAGAACTCTGCCCCCACTCCAGGGTAGGGCAGCAGGAGGGGAAGAGTTGCTCCAGTTTCCAACAGGAGTCAGGAGAACCCACAGCTGTCGAGAGCTGGGACCCCCTGGGACCGCACCAGAGGGATGTGTTTTCTTGCTCAGAGGACAAGTGTCAATGGCAAAGTCTCTCCACAGACTTCAGTGGTGAGAAACACTGTGGGCTGGGACATTTTGGGGAAGATTTTTAGCTGCAGCAAAGAAATTTGGCAGCTTGGAAGCAATCTAATCATCCTCCTCCCATATGCTTGGTGCTATTTAAAAGGGAGCATGTACCCGATTCCTTCCGACCAGCAAGCTGACATTTCCAGAGTGCATTTGAAAATAAACTTGGCATCCGCTGTCAAAATCTCAGATTGAGCCCAGTACAGCTAATCTGGGCTCTAAATGCCTCTGCAGAGCACCTTTCCCTGCTCACAGATCCCAAGCCATGGCAGGGTTTGCTTCCCACGGCCAGGATGATGCAGGCACCACCAAGCTTTGAGGGCTGGAGGGCACTTCCTGGCTGGTGGCTCAAGCCCTTTCCAACAGCCCCTAAAGCTGAGGAGGCTGTTCCTGAATGAATGGTAGCTGAGTGCCTCCTCTCCTGAGCTATTCCCTTCCCAGTGTGGAGGCAGAAGGAGCTGTGGATGCTTGGGCTCATCCTGCCAGCAAGAGACAGGGCAGGCTCCATCCTCCTCTGAGCTCTGGGCTCTCCAGAAACCTCTCTGAAACCCATCCTGCCTCCTCCTGCCAACGGCCAGGGCTGACAGGCAGTGGAGGGGAACTTGGGGGCATTTAGGTTCCCTCCCGACTCCCCTCTCCCATCACACACCTGGAGGGCTGGAGTGATGCCCAGAGGAGTGGGAGTGATGTGGGAATGCCCCACACCGTGCTAAGTGCTCTGCACTGGTGGAATGAACCCCAGCTCCAGCGGCCTACCAGTGGAAATAGGCAGGAAAAGGGGTGCTGCTTGTACCTGCCCTGTGGGAACACATGTGGGGTACCTGGGCAGGCTGGCAGGACTATCCCCCTCTTGCAGGTCTGACAGTGAGAGACAACTGCGGGTACATGGGATGTTTGGAAGGGTGTCAGTGGGCTGCTGCACACACAGGGTCCGATGTCGTGTCCACCTGTCCCCGTGTATTGGGTCGGGGTAGATGGGCTGTTCCTGTGAATGAGACCAGGTGCCACATCTCTGACAGGGAGCTGTCCCCTCCCCTCACCCAGAATCTCAGCTCCTCTTGGGCCCCCCAGCCCCACCAAGCCCTGCCCTGCCCACAGCTCGGACCTGAGGGGGGCACATGGTGTGAACCCACCCACCCAAGGGGACAGCCTTGCTCCTCTCCTCTTCCTCCCTTGGGTTTTGGTCTCCCCCAGTGCTGCATTTTGAGGTGAGGGTGGAAGAGTGGAGCGGGTTGAAAGCATATGGTGGGATTAATGCTGTATCCCTGCCTCTGAGCTATCTGTGTGCTCCTGCTCTGTGCCATCAGCCTCGTTAGTGCTGCTGGAGTGGGGATCAAACCCAGTGAGCCGTGTGCTGAGCCTCCGCGCTGGAGTCAGTTCTAAGGATTATGGTGAATTATGTAGATGGGAATCAGACAGCAATCCAGGCATGGACGATGTCTTGAGGGGGTGGCAGGGCTGGAGCTTCACCATACAGGAAGTTTGCTGAGATCTAATTAGATGTTCAAACAACCCCTCCTGGCCAGGGCTCTGCGAGCGCCTGCCCACGCTCACTGCTCACCTGCCCAGCCCTGAAACAGCGTGGCCTGGGCTTGGGGAAAGGGAAACGGGGGATATCATGATAATGTCTGCATGGCAGAGGGTCCTGGGGCTGTGGAGGCAGCCAGGGAAGGAAATTAAGGTAGAAAAAAGCAGATCCCTCTTGACCCCAGGAAGAAGGTGGGAGCTGATGTGTCCCCTGCCCAGGCTGAGCACTCACTGGGGGTGCAGGGACTTACTGGGGGACAGGCGGCTTCCCCTCATGCAGTGCCCAGTGGTTGCTGGGTTGAGCAATGTGCTGGACTGGGAGCAGCACTTCCTGGTCTGGATGGGAGCTGTAACTGGGGCAGAGGAGCACCTGGGGGTGACAAAGGCTGGATCCCTCATTCAAGAACAGCTGGAGTTTCTTCCCCCATCCTAATCCATACATGCTGCTTGGTGCGGTCCTTTGGGCATCCTAACCCAGCTCAGACCTGCAGCTCCATAGAGCTCGCTCCCATGGACCAGGGCAGGCAGACAGGGAGTTCTGTCCCTGGATCTCTCTTGGAGCTTGTTTCTTTCTCGTTGCTTTGCGGTAACATGGAGTGTGGGATGCACTGGCCCAGAAGTGGCCCCATGTCCAAACAGTGTCCGTCCCAATACCCTTGGCCCCAGGAGCACCCTGTGCTGAGCCCTGGGGAGCTCTTAGTGGCACCAGAACCCCCTAGCCAGCACCTTGAGGTGCTCTGGGCAGAGGATCCAGGGAGGTGGGAGGAAAGGCTCTTTTAGGGCTGAGGTTGCAGCTGTATGCCTGCTGGGAGCCAAAGCCAGGGGGGGCTGGAGAGGGATGATTCTCATCTTGGCCATCCTGTTCCACCCTCTGCCAGAGCTTTAAGATCCCTCCCAACCCAAAGCATTCTGGGATTCAGTGATTCTGTGGTGCCCAGCGGGTGCTGCTGCCCTGGCTCTGTCCTCAGGAGCCCAGCTCGGCCTGGGGAGCAAGGACAGTGTGGGGCACAGCTCTGAGTCAGGGAGCCCCAGCGTCTGAGGAGAGCCCAGGGACAGAGGCATGCATTCCCAGCTGTGTTATCCACCACTCCTCTAGAATGGATCCATCAGGATCAAATGAAGAGTGACACCTGCCCTGTGCCTCTTTTTTGTCACTGTTCTCTTTGGCATCGTGCTGTAAGTTGGCTGCTGTGCCCAGGCATTGGGATGCTTCCCCCTTCCCTGCCTGCTAGAAATGGAGCCAGCCTGCAACTGCTGTTTGGGAGTACCCTGTCATCAAAGCAGAGAGGAGGGAGCAAAGTCTGGGGTGGACACACACTCAAAGGGGGAAAGTCTGACCTACTTGGGTTATTTAACAGGTCTGGGAAGAAGTGGGTGACAACCCACAGTTGGCTGTGCAGGAACTACAGCACTGATTCCACTCCTCCCAGTAACCTAGGTAATTACAGGTACATTTGGGAATATCCAAAAGTGCTTGTGTTTTAAGCCCTTTGGAGGTAAGTGAATACAAGGATAATCATCCCTGAGGCTAATCTGCTGGAGCTCCTGCCTCCCAACATGGTTCTCCAGTGTTGGGGTGGTAGATGAGGCTAGAGGAGGAGAAGGAGGAGAGGGAGAGAGAGGAGAAAGAGAGCTGCTGGCACCAGCACACACGACTTGTTCTGTGTTGTTGGTAAACTGGTGGGTCAGGAAGATCCACTGGGCTCAGAGCCAGGTAAATCAGCTGTAAATCCCAGGTAAATCCTAGAATCACAGAATGGTTTGGCTTGGAAAGGACCTTAAAGACCATCTCATTCCACACCCTTGCCATGGGCAGGGACACCTTCCACTAGACCAGGTTGCTCCAAGCCCTGTCCAACCTGGCCTTGAACCCTGTCAGTGGGAAGCCATTTCGCCTTGTCCTATCACTCCAGGCCCTTGTCCAAAGTCTCTCTCCAGCTCCATTGGAGCCCCTTTAGGGACTAAAAGGGGTTCTGAGTTCTCCCTGGAGCCTTCTCTTCTCCAGGCTGAACAGCCCCACCTCCCTCAGCGGGTTTGACTGAGAACCATCTCTGCATGCTCTTCCCAACAGTGTGGGCTTCCCTCCCAGTAAGATCACAGTCTGAGGGATTCCTTGCCCTAGGAGGTTCATTCCCAAGCATTGTTGTGCTCTGGGGGCAGCTGGCAGCAGAACCTGCCCCACTTAAACTGGTGAAGGGGTTCGTCAGTGAAGGGATAAACACAGAGGGACCAGCCTTTCTGAACCCCTTGTGCCTGTTATTGCTATAATAAGTTTCAGTCATGTGTCTGAAAGGGCTGAAGGGAAAATCTATTTTTCTCTGTTTTCCAGCTCTGCCTGTGTGACAGAGGCTCTGCAGGCACGGGCTCTGCGGAGACAGAGCTGGTTTTTCCTGGTGTTTGTGTGGGTTTGCACATGGCAACAACAGAGAGAAAAACCTTTTTTTTATTTTGAAGAAGAAGAAGAAAATATGATGGTAAAAAGCAGTTTGCATTTGCAGGGAAGAGCAGGGAGAGGGTCAGGAACACAGACAGCAATGGAGTGCACTTCATTCTGGCGCTATCACAGCGTTGGGCTCTTCCCACACAGCCCAGCCCAGGGTTGTTGTGCTCCAAGGACACCTAAAACAGCCCCAGCCTGGGCTGTCTGGGCAAGTTCTTTATGGCCAAGGGGAAGCAGGTCATCTTCAGGCTGGAATTCTGCAGGGAATTTCTGTGCTAGGAAGGATTAGGGTTTTCAATGCATTGGTCCTCGGGTTGTGCCAGGGTAGGTTTGGATTGGATGTTAGAGAAAATTTCTTTACAGAAAAGGTTGCCATTGTAACAGTCTGCCCAGGGCAATGATGGAGTTACCATCTCTGGAAGTGTTCAAAAAGCATGTTGGATGTGGCACTTGGGGACATGTGTTAATGGTGACCATGGTGGTGATGCTGGGTTAGTGGTTGGACTCAATGACCTCAGAAGGCTTTACCAACCTTAATTGTTCTATCCTTTGGGAAGCTGTGATGGCAAAGGGAACGGGGAGGTCAGGCTCTGCCAGAGCACCCAGAGCCGTGCCAGAGCTCTGTGCTGAGCCGGCAGGAGCAGCACCCAGTGCCACCTCAGCACTGGTGGGCTGGTCACTGCTGGGGACGGTGCCACCTCAGTCCCCGACCCATGTCAGGGCCATGAACTGCTCATGCCAGGCTGATCCTCTCCAGTCCTGCCCTGGGAGCCCTGTGCAGGCTTTGGCACATTCCCTGCTCCCTGCCCACCAGGCTGTACCAGCCTGCTTGCTCCCTCAGGAAGGCGTTCCCGGCTCTGGTCCATCACATTCCTCCCACGGCTGCTGCATGCGTCACTTTTTTACCCTTCTTCACACAACTGCCCTTCAGATATTTATACAGTGTGATCCTGTTCCTCCTCCAGCATCAGCTTTCTAGGCCATACGAATTAAATTTCTTCAGTCTCTGCCCATAACCCATCCTCTTCAGCCCTGCATCCCTCAGGGCTCAGGATGGGTTTTTCCTTTTCTGTGTGCGATGTGTCTCTTCCTGTAAGAGCCATCCCGGGAATTGTAGGGCACGTTACTACCACAGTGTAAAAATAGGATTAGAAGTTGTTTTGTTCAGGGAAGGATTGTTCTGAGCTCCTACCTGCAAACCTTTCCACCGATGGCAGCTCTGTGCCATGTTCCTACAAAGATGCTTCCAGCTCTCCAGTCCATGATTGCTCCAGAGCTAACCATGCATGGCCACAACCTTCACCTCCTGCAGCAGCCTCTTGTGCACTGGGGGAATGCATTGGGTGCCCCACAGCTCTGCCCCATGGCTGTGCTCCACAGCTCTGCCGTCTGTGGTGCTGTCGCTCATCCTTGGAATCCAAGCCCAGACAATGCTCCATGACCAGCTGGAAAGGGAAAGGTCAGTGCCTGCCCCACATCTGCCTCAAGTGCCACTGTGGGGCCCCACACATCAGCCAGGGGATGGTCCCTGCCCCACAAGAGGCCCCACTGGAGGTTTTGCCCCACCCTTGAACTGCTCCCCAAGCCCACCTGTTGGTCCCGTGCCCTCCAAGTGTACCCTGACCCCTATATATGGTCTCAAAACTCCTCTGCCCCACATTTAGGGGCCCCAATGCACCCCTGAACCCCATCAGGTCAGGGTGATAGTGTCCCTCAAACCCTCATCTGTGGGTCCCTGCACCCCTCAAATCCACATCTATGGAGCCCAGTGCCCTCCTGATCCCCATCTATGGGGTCCAAACCCCCATTTATGGATCTAAACACCCCTCCAATCCCCCATTGATGGGTCCCAACACTCGCTGACCCCCATCTATGGACTCAAACACCTCCCAAAACCCCATTTATGGGGCCCAAACACCCATCTATGTGTCCAAACTGCCCCCCAAACCTCCACCTATGGGTCCTGATCCCCCCTCCACCCCACACTTTTGAGTCAAGCTCACCCAGACCATGTGCCTCCACAAACGCCCACACACCCAGTTACTCATTGGAGTTGGGATGTCACAGCTTCTGCAGGAACTTCACCTCCTCCACTTCTATGGAGCAGAGTTAAGGGACAGAGCAGGGGAATATATGGGACCTGGATGTGGGGCCTATCCTTCCTGGCTTGTTATGAACCCTGAGTGTCAGTCCTGTTGTACCCATCAGGATGCCCTTCTGGTGCCCCTGGGGTAGCCCCTCACCTGAGCTGTCACCAGTGTGTGAGCCCAGTGCCCCCATGCCCTGTGAACATCCCACTGTGGGCACAGTAGAGGCTTCTCCATTCTGCTGGACACCCCCGGTTGGTGACCCAGGGCTGATATGGGGTGCCCAAGGGAAGATGGGATGCTCATCCCTGGAGCCACAATTCCAGATCAGCGATTTGCTTGGAAGTACCTGGGAGAGGGGAGAAGAGCTTGTAGGAGATAGGACTGCAAGAGGCCAACATTGCATTGGTGTGTCCTTCACCTCTCCATAATGCCTCCCTGGAATGACTGGGATTAAATACCTGCAGTCCCTGTCCTGGTCCCCTGCCACACTGGCAGAGATCCTGGCTACCACCACCACTCCCCAGCTGCTGTGGTGGCCACAGAGTGACCTCCTGGGAGAAATTTGGGGGTTCCCATCAACCAAAAAGGTTTCCGTAATTCCTGCATCATTAATTCCTGGGGTTTGTCTGTATATTCTGTCAGTCTGTGTGTTCATCCAGAACTGCTCCTGGGGCCAGGGAGCTGTTTTGGAGCTTGGGGAGCTGTTGTGGAGAAGGGCATGAGCTGTACCATGCCTCCAGCTGGGGGGTTTGCACCCTCCATGGCCCAATCCCTCCTCTTGAAGGATTCTGTTCTCCCATAATGTCTCCTTATGTTTTTCTCCCTCTGTGTGCCTGCTTGGGCGTCTCTTGGTTGTTGCTTGCAGGATATCTGGGGTCTGCATGAGGATTGGGGAGGATCACTCCATCCTTTAGCATCCTTCATCCTTCCTTCACCTACATTTCTTACTGGGGATCAGGACTAGGGAGGATCCTCTGGGATCCCTTCACGCTCCCTTCACCTCCAGTGCTTACTGGGGCCAATACCCCCCTTCTGTGGGCAGCGTCACTCACCTCTGGCCGTGTGGGGCTGGACATGGCTCACACGGACAGGACAAGCCACAGAGACTGCCCAAGCAGCCAGGCAAGAGAGGACGCTGCGTTCAGCCAGTGCTGTGGGGGTCTGGTGAGTCCCAGCCTGGGACTGACAAGCCATGGTTGGGAGCACCCCCTGTTCTGAGGGTCCCCCAGCTCCCAGCAGGCAGGGGAGGCTCACCAGTGCTCAGTCCGCATCACAACCCCAGGTCGGTGGGCTCTGACAAGGCTCAGGGTGCCCATCTCCAAGACCCACAGTCCTGCTGGTGCCTGTCCAGCCTGACAGGGACAGCCCTGGACCTGCCACCAGCAGAGTGCCCTGCAGTGCCCTGAGCTCCCACAGCCATCCCCCCATTCCCATCCTACCCTGTGGTGTCCTGGGCTCTCATAGCCATTCCACTCATCCTCCCCATCCTATCCTGTGTTCCCCTGGGCTCCCACGGCCAAACCAACCCCCCCATCCCATCCTGCAGTGCCCTGGGCTCCTATGTCATTCCTCCCCATCCCACTGTGCCCCTTCCACCCTCCACCAGCCCTCAGGGATCTTAGGTGTTCAAAGTCACCTGAAATGACACCGTGTCACCATCTCTCTTTCATCCCTGGCATCTCCATGTGTTTCACTTGGAAAGGGTGGATATTAAAACCTTCCCACAAGGGATGAGGAAAGGATTGCAGGGGTTGAGTTAACCATGCAGCTCCCTGTGCAACCTCCCTTGGAGCCAGAACAGGCTGGGCCAAGCTGCCCAAACAGAGACACACAGACCAGCTTGTGGGGTTTGAGCAGTTTGTCAAAGCGTTGAAGTCAATTAAGTACTAATTAACTGGGATACTCTGAAATGTTTCTGTCACAGCAGTCTTGTGTCCCAGAGCCTGCCTTGACTTATATTCACTCTTTCTATCCAGGCAGTTGCTCCATGAATCCTCTGCAGCCTTGTGTTGCATACTCAACCTGTGGGCTGATGGATCCAATGGGAGCAAGGCCCTATTTGAGAAGGGGATCAAGTGCGTTTAGAACCGGAGGGTTGTGTTGAGCTGAGTGGGAATGCAGCACATGCATGGGAGTGGGCCACATGCCCACTATGGCCAGTAGGGCACTGGTGAGATCCCAAGGCACCTGCAGGACCTGCCTTGGCTACCTAGCTCTCCTTGGGGACACAAGCAGAGCACAGGTGCCTCAGAGAGCCAACGTGCCCCTGGGGCCAGCAGGGACTCCCCCGTGCTGGATGATGATGTGGGTCTGGGGTGTCCCTGGGGAACTCAGTGAGTGCTCATCACCCTCAGCCTTGCCTTGCACCGGCACATCTGCACCCTGTAGGACCTCTGGAACCCTCGTGCTTCCATCCTCTTTTCCCTTGAAGGAGAAATCTCAGCAGGATTTGTCCTCTTTAAATGTGAAAGGCTCTGCTGGGCCTTGGAACGTCTCTGCCTTCCCCTGCTCACATCACCTCCAAGAGCTCCTTTGATTTGTCTGTTTAATTCCATTAGTGATGCCAGGGAGGTTCCTGCCTGCTGGAAAGGGAAGGGTTACCTCCTTGATGTCTGCGTAAGCCTTTGGAAAGCCTTTGGAGTTGGGGACATTAATCCTGAAATGAAAAAACTACATGGACAGGGCTGGCTGGAAAAGGAAACCATTAAATTACTAGGAAGGCAGCACGTTTGGGGAGGGCAGGGAACTGGGGGAGCACATGTGGAGTTCAGAGCCCAAGGACAGCATGGAGGGGATAGGATGTGTTTCCAAGCTCCTTGGGTTGATTCTGATCTCAGTGTAGTATTTTACTTGACAGTGAGGCTGCCGGGTGATCCCTGTCATGCCAGACCTGAATCCCTCTGGATTTCCAAGTTATGGTTCAGCCTCTCCAGATTTCTTTCCCTGCCACTTGTGCATTTCTGCTCCAGGGATAAGAGCAAAGAGAAATCCTGTTTCCCAAGCTTTGGCAAAGCTGTCAGCCTCAATGGGAAAAGCACAGTGTGAGAGTAAGAAGTAGAAGCCCAGAGATCTGGATTTCCAGCTAAACCAGTGCTCAAACTGGCAGGGCACAGCAAGCCCAGTCTCTGCAGGGCACAGCCTGGAAAAGCTGCCTGATGGGAACATCCCGAGCAGGACAGTGGGTCTCCATCCCTTTGACAGGACAGTTTCACCATCCTTGGCATCTATTCAGACATAAAGCATCACTTCCAGGAGCGAGAGAACTGAAACACATCAGTCCACATGCATGGAAGAGGGAGAGGGGGTTTTCCACAAGACTAGTGTAGGATAACGACTAGTTTACTCATTATAATCTGATCTGTGCCCCCAGCTCCTCCCTAGTGGGAACAGTGTGCATGGATGCCCATGTTGGCACCACAGCATCCAATCCCAGGGCATGTGGTTTTCCAAGTGTCTGGAGGAAGCTCCTCTGCCCAGGAGGACGTTGTCCCAGGCACCTTGGTCAAGAAGGACACTGCCAGGGCAGGGGTGAGCTGGGCTTTTGTGCATTGAAAGACCAAGCAGTCTGCTTGGCTATGTCAAACCAGTCAGTCTAATAATTATCCCAAGAAGTAGGAAGAAAAGTCAACGTGCTTCTGCACCATGGAAGTACCATCAGCTCTGTAGTAAGAATGGAGCTCCTGGTGGTGTTGGCCTTGTCCTCTTCCAAGATGGGACTTTCCTGCCTGAAGTCAGTAATGGAATGGGCACTAGGAGAGAGCCAGAGGTTGTCCATGGAAGAACCTCACGGATGTTAGGGACATCTCGCAGGAGCAGGATCCTTCAGAGGCACATGTTGAGCAGCTGTGAGGACCTGCCACATCCATCAGGTGATGTGAGTGAAGCTGGGGATGGGCTGTGGAGCTGGGCTGAGCCCCAGCCCTGCTGAGGACAGGCATGACCCAACAGTGCTGCCCAGCTCCATCCTCTCCCACATGGATCAACCTCTCTGGTACCCATCCATGCCACGGCTGCCACCCGCTCAAGGGACACATTGACAACACCGACTGCCTTCTGTCCAGCTATGCCACTGGCAGCCACTGCCCTTCAGACTGGGGTGGAGCTGGTGGCACAGTGACACCAGCCTGGGTTGGTCCCTGGGTAGCACTGGGGATGCCTGAAGGACATCCCTCCAGAGGCCAGGCTAGCGCTGGTCAGAGAAACGCTTCTCATTCTCAGAGGCAGAAACTGCCCCACAATAAAGCCAGTTAAATTTTACAGACATCTAAAAATTTAATTCCAGTATGATCTCCATTGCCAGAGCCAGAAGTCCCTGATAAATATTTTATTTTCCTCCAAGTAAAGAGGCTTTGGGATAATTAAAGCCAGCGATGAATCCTTCTCTCCTTTGAGCAGAGGTGAGGCCATGGCTTGTCCCCAGCTCTAGCATTCCCAGCATGTCAAGGCAGGGAGATGCTTCCTTTATGGAGCCATCTGGCAACTCAGGCTCTGAGGGTAATGGGAGAGTTTAGCTGGTAGCAGCAACATTTGAAGAAGGACGAATGGAAGGCAGGTGAGGAGGTCATGGCTTTCCCCTTGGAGGGTCAATTTTTCCTTCAGTGGAATAAGTTTCCACTTTCCTGGTCACTTGGAGATTTACCGTGTCCCTCATCCTTTGTAGACAGTTGCCACTCTCTTCCCAGTACAGGCTTTTTTTTTCAAAGCCCATGGCAGTTGATGGGAAATACAGAAGGAATTGGAGATGGCGCAGGTGGGACTTTGGGTAGGGAAAGCTCTTCTCACCTGGCTAGGGCAGGGAAGGGTTTTCTGTGGGTTTGTGGCTGAGGTTCCTTACCAGGTAACTGAGCAACAGTAGCTACAGGAAGATGGATGTTGAAGAAGCAGGTGTTCAACGAGTCTGTGTGCCTGGGCTTCATGGAGCCTGGCCAAGTGTAATGGTTTTGTCACAGAGCAAGTGGCTGCACTGAGCAGAGAGATGATGCGATCAGAAACATCGGGAGAAGCCTCTGGGAGAGCTGGGGGTGTTCAGCCTGGAGAAGAGAAGGCTCCCAGGAGAACTATGAGCCCGTTCCAGTGCTAAAGTGGCTCCAAGGGAGCTGGAGAGGGACTTTGGACAAGGACCTGGAGTGACAGGACAAGGGGAAATGGCTTCCCACTGCCAGAGGTCAGGGTCACATGGGATACTGGGGAGAAATTCTTCCCTGTGAGGATGGGGATGCTCTGGCACAAGTTGCCCAGGGAAGCTGTGGCTGCCCCATCCCTGCAAGTGTTCAAGGCCAGGTTGGATGGGGGTTGAAGCAACCTGGGCTAGTGGAAGGTGTCCCTGCCCAGGGCAGGGGGTGAAACTGGATGATCTTTAAGGTCCCTCCCAACCCAAAGCATTCTGGGATTCTATGAAAACCAGTCATCTTCCAATCACCCCACTGTCAGGCTGTGCCAGGGGAGGTGAGTGCAGGCTGCCAGGGATGGGTGGATGGATGGCAGGGATGGGCAGATGGCAGGGATGGGCAGATGGCAGGGATGGCTGGAAGGCCTCCACTGTCACCTCCTCACACATCACTCAAACTCAGGGCATGGAGAAAAGCCAGGCCTCTGGGCTGTGACCCTGCAGGCAAACCAGACACCCAGCCAGCAGCCCCCATCTTCCACTGGACTTTCCTCTCTCCCCACCTGTCCCTCTCAGCATCCACCCTGTGACATCCCCAGAGCTGTCACAGCTCTCAGTCACTGGGGAGGTGACAGACCCCTCAGACTGGTCCCCACAAGCAGACAGCTGAGGATGGCAGAGCTGTCCCCCTAGTCCATGGCTGTGCAGAGCCAGCTGTGTGCTCTGATGGGGCTTTTCCTTTCAACTTTTTTTACTTTTTTGGCTCTCTAGGATACTGCTTGTAAAAACAGCCATAAAGAAGTTAAAAAGCAATGTGCTGGCTCAGAGGAGTCGTTCAATATCCTTATTAAAGATCCGCAGTGCTCGAGCTGTAACAGCTCTTGGTGCTCAGAGGACACCTTTCATCTCACAAGTTCGAGGCACTTTACAGGCACTAATGAATTAAACTTCATAACAGCCTCGCACACAGAGCCCCACACACCAATTATTCATCTGTGTGCACAATACTGGCATTAAATAAAAATAATAAGCTGCTTAATTTTGCCTCGCCTCTGGCCTCGGAATTGCCTCCGAGCTGATTTCAATTCTTTGCCATCCATTCAGTGTTAATGGTCCCTGGTTTTCATGTGCAGGGGGAGGTGAGCGGGGATTTGCTGCAGGTTTGTCAGTGAGGGTCTGAGCAGGATTATGGGGGGGCTTCACTTTGCTCTGCTCTGCTCCAGCCAAGCCCCAAGTCTCAAGTCCTTGCCCTGGCCCAGGTGAGCTCTTACCAGGTGAATCATTTCATGTGAGTCTTAGGAGTGTCCTGTCCAGGGCCAGGAGCTGGACTCGATGATGCTCACAGGTCTCTTCCAACTCAGGATAACTGTGATTCTGTGATTCCATGATTTTATGATTCTCTGCTTTTTCCCCTCTTACACAGGAGCAGATTCCCTAGGACAGTACTGAGAGGCACAGAGGGAACTGGTTTGGGTTGGGCCACAGTGACCCTTCTGAACGAAGTAAAACCCAAAAATTCCACTCTGAAGTGTTTAATCCAGTGGAACCTGAAGACCCTCATGCCCCTAGGCATTCTCTGATCCTCCTGCTGATGCTCATTTTCTTTTCATTTGTGAGGTTTCAATGTTAAACCCAAAACCTTGCAGTTTCAGTCCAGCATGTTTAATGTTGAAGTGCAGAAGATCGGCCAGTCCAACACACCTACCACAGCAGAAGTCACTTCAAATCAACAAAATCCATTTCAAATTGAGCCACCTCTCCCCAGTTTTTGTCCTGTATTTAATGAAAGCAATCAGATTCAGTGTCTCCACACCAATTGTTCTCCCTTGGTCAGGGCACGCTCTAGGAAGGTGTCACCTTGCTTCGATCACAGCAGTAGCACCTTCCTGGAGGCACTTGCAGAAATACTGGGAGGCTGAGAGAGGGGAGTGCAGTCTGTGGGTCAGGCAGAAGGTCCTTGTCCCAACTCCTGAGCGCCAGGGGAGTTTGTGTTGGCTCTGGGAGGAGGGAGCTGAAGGCTGAATGCAGCAGGGATGTGACTGGGTAGCTCTTAGAAGGAAATTTCATAGAATCATGGAATCATTAAGGTTGGAAAAGCCCTCTAAGATCAAGTCCGACCAATTATCTCAGTACTGCCAAGCCCACCCTAAACCATGTCCCCAAGTGCCACATCTACATATTTTTTAAATCCCTTCAGGGCCGATGACTCCACCTCTGCCCTGGGCAGCCTGTGCTGATATCTGCCTTTCCATGAAGAATGTCCCAATCTCCTGCAAAGAAACCATGAACTGTCTTGCCTCAGTTGTCAGGATCAAGTCACTGGTACAGGTGAGGATGAAAGTAATAACTGGAAGACTTTCCCAGCAATTCGGAAGCGAGGTGCCCACCATCCCATGTCCATGCCCGGCCAGTGTAGAGCCACTGGGAGAATGGGCACTGATGGCACCAAGCACCAAGGCCACAGGGCACCAATGCCACAGCATGTCAGTCCCAGCCCCAAGGGATGTGGCACCCTGAGAAATGGGGAAGCACAAATGGTTGGTGTCTGTCCATGCCCTTGTGCCCTGTAGGTCATCAGCCTGTGCTGGAAACTGGGATGGTTGAGACACACAGCTGGCAAGTTCCTGGGACAGCTGCCATTACTGGTCAGCATGGGCTGGTGAGGAGGAGTGTGGATATCATGGGTATCTGCCCATGCAACCAGGGGCTGCTGGAGCTGCTCCAGGGAGAGCAGAGTAGGATGGGCCATGAGCCAGAGCCACCTGTGATGGGACCCAGATTTCAGCAGAGCTCTGGCATCTCAGACCAGGGTCAGGCTGTGTCCCCAGGCACCTCGCACAGTCCTGGGCTGTAAAGGTGGACACATGTTCCTAGTGGAAGGTATACCTATGAAAGGGAGCTGGAATGAGAGGAGCTTTAAGGTCCCTTTAAAGCCAGTCCATTCTGTCATACACAGGTGTGCTCTGTGCCGTCAGCCTCGTGGTGACAGTAGAGATGTGACATGGAGGCATCCCTGTTCCATCCCCTGCAGGGATCCCCCACATCCGTGGGGATGGAGTTTACCCCAAAAGCATCAATGGCAGCTGTGGGGATGTTTGCCCTTTCCCAGGAGGGTGACCAGCCCAGGCTGGCAGCAGGGTGGCAGGACCAGCCCTCTGCAGCCACAGGACAGCTCCTCACAGCCAGCCAGGCCACGGGGTCCTGCCCTCTGAGCCACTGGGGGCAATTCCTGGGGACACTGGGGTTGGGCCCTCTCATCCTTACCTGAGTATCCCCCCTTCCCCTGGTTTCCATGGCATGTTTTTGGGTGGTAGTTACAAGGATGCTGCTGTTGAATTCAGCACCGTATTCATTTGTGCTGAGGACACCATCTTCACACTGGCAATAACTACAGCAATGAACACACAGTAAAATAAATCTCCAGTTGGAGCCCAAGTCTAGAGACTTGGAAAGGAGAAAATTAGAGGCAGAAAATCCCAGGAGCTGTGTCTTTTTCAAGGATGTACAGAAATGCTTATTGCCAGGTATGTCCCATCTTCTCCCTGTGATCTGGAGGCTACAGGTGTCTGATGTGCTCCTGAGCAGTGTCTGGAAGGAGAGGTACAGCAGGGATTGGGTTGCCAGGAGCTCACAGCCAAACCAGTCAGGAAGCAGATCCCAGAGTGATGCTGAGCCCCCCCCCAGAGGCAGGGACTCGGGGGCAACAGCCCTGAGACACCGAGAGCCTGGACTGTGCCTGGGTACTGTGAGATCACCAAGGCAGGAAAGTAATGGCAGCAAGAAGGCAGAGCAGATGTGCAGGAATATGTGCCAGGGGTCAGCAATGGAGGGGTAGGAAGGTGTGCTGGAGGGGTTAGTGACTGCTTGTGCCTCCAGCTCCTAAAGCCTCATGCCAGGAATCCCAGATGCCACAACTCTTATGCTCACCACATGACCTTGGGACAAATGATCTTCCCCATGTCCCCAACCTGTGCCAGAGACGAGGACAGTCCCCTGTTTATATCCAAGACCCAGAGAGGGAGTCACCAGGGCTCTGCTCCCAGGGTGTGGGACTGCCTGTGGGCACACCAGGGTTGAGCCGGCAGCTCCCTTGGTATGGAGCAGATGTGTGTCCCTGGGCTGGTGTGGAAACAGGCTCATGGGTACCACCTGGGGGTGTGTGTGTCATCCTTGTCACAGGGCTCTGTTGGCCCATGGGGATCACGGGCTGGAAGTGGAGTTGGGACTGGACCTCTATGCTCTGCTCAGGCTGGACCCCTCTGCTGTGCCGCACAGGAGCCACAGGCAGAATCTAAGGAATGCTGGGGACCAGAGCCCCAAATGACATCTTGATCTTGCCTGATCATTTCCATGTCACTGACCAGAAATCAGAATTATTTCTATGACTTTCTTGGCATAAAGAAAAGTGGCTGGGAGTTGGGAGCAGGAGTGTGAGCAGAGGGTGAGTGTGTGTGGAAAGAGCATGAGATTAATTACAGGAGCAACAACTACGAGTGTTGATAAATCCCTCCCATTAGGAGCATGCCTGTGGTCCTGTAAGTATCTGCCATTCTCAAGCTGGGATGAATGAACCAGCTAATTGTTCGCTGTGCTGAAAGCAATCCTCAGGGAGCAGCACATGCCATGGAATGAGTCAGCTCTGTGCTGGCAGGGTTGTTATCAAATATTAGAATATTTAGCTGGACGATTCCTACCCAAGTTCAGTGGTGACAGAGAAGGGTGTTATTTTCATCAATGTAGAAAGAAAGAAAGACATCAGATACTGTTTGTTTCCTGATAAGTGGAGATCTGGCAAAAAACAGGATCGTTTCACTCGTTAGTGCACTTGTGAAATGAGTCATGCGTGCTTCAGCACTGCTTCCAGAAACTTAATTGAAAGTTCTGGTGTCTGTTGTTGTACGGGGAGAACCATGTGCTAGCGAAAGACAGGGCTTATTTTTAAAGTCCGGAACGATTATAACAGCATCAAATCCCAACTGTTGTGGCAAGGTGTTTGGAGAGCAGGGATAAATCTAGGAGTTTCTGCTGTACGGAGAGCAAAAACCTGAACACAACAACACGAGAGGAGAGACTGTTATCAAGAACTGGCTTCGCTGAGCTATTCGATGGTGAGGAATGGTCAGTGCCAAACGGTCTGTTAAGGATGGTG
This sequence comes from Lepidothrix coronata, assembly GCF_001604755.1. Classification (NCBI taxonomy): domain Eukaryota; kingdom Metazoa; phylum Chordata; class Aves; order Passeriformes; family Pipridae; genus Lepidothrix; species Lepidothrix coronata. Next base: position 356,569 of record NW_016690440.1, read on the forward strand.
GGACAATGGCACAGGTTGCCCAGAGCAGCTGTGGCTGCCCAAACCCTGGAAGTGTTCAAGGCCAGGTTGGATGAGCCTTGTATCAACCTGGTCTAGTGGAAGGTGTCCCTGCCCATGGCAGGGCAAGGAACAAGATGGTAAGTTCCCTTTCAACCCAAACCACTCTGACTCTGATTAAGGGCAGCCCCTCCAGCAGAGGAATGAATGTGGGATACAGCCTGTTGCTTGCCAGGTGCTTGTGCTGCCAGCAGTGCAGGTACTAGCCCATCTTTGATGGTCCTGGTTAATCATCCCATGCCATCTCATTCATCCCTTTTTGTTATTATTTGCAAAACTCTCTTGGCTGGAGAATAAAATCAGTGAATAACATGCTGGGAAACAAACACCCTGGTGACACCAGGCTCCGGCAGCGCCTGAGCCGAGCCACAGATCCGCAGAGCACAGCACTGGGAACAGTGCTCCCCGGATCCTTGTGGAAAAGCTTTATGGAGAGGAGCCAGGGTCCTTCTGTGACCGTCTCATCCCAGACTGCCTGCAATCACCATGGGGAGGCTGGGAAGCTGCCTTTGCACCGTGATTCAATAGAAGCAAACAGCATAACATTCCAGCACCGCCAGTGTTGGGTGAGGAGAGCGAGGAGGGGAGGGGGAAGTTTGTGCGGCCTCATCCCAGAGAGACTGAGCCCACTTCCATCTGCTGGAGGGGGCCACATAAACACAGTCTGCCAAGCACAAGGGTCACAAGGAGCTCTATTTATTTGGCTGTGAAGTTGCAGAGCGTTTGCAGAGAGTTTGCTCTTGCAGTTTTTCCCTGGAAGTGTCCAAGACCAGGCTGGATGGAGCTTGGAGCAACCTGTTTTAGTGGGAGGTGTCTCTGTCCATGGCAGGGGGTTGGAATGAGCGGTCTGTGATTCTGTGATTTAGCTGAGATTTCAGTTTTGTTAGATTACTGAGTGCTCCATCACTGACATGGGAACCCCAGTACTGCTCACACCTCTCCCATGCCTCCTCTACCCACTATTCCATGTTTAGACCCTTCCTTCTGCGGGTCGCCTTCAGCAAAGTTCTTACACAGGTGCATGATCTCAGGTATCTGCTAAAACCATAATACAACAGCACCTGCTTAAAAAAAAACCACAGTGTCCTGTGTGCTGGGGTGAAAGGGCTGCTTCCCAAGAGGGGTGTGTGTATCAGAATGTCACATCCCAGTAGGATGTGGAGCAGGAGCAGCTGTGGAACCTGCCTGCAGGATGTGGTAAAGATGAGAGTCCTTGCAAGGTCCTGCAGCAGGTCCAGGAGCAAAACATGATCAGCTCCGGCAGCAGTGGTGACCTGCAGGAGCTCAGCTTTCCCCTAATTCCATATTTCCTTGTTCCCTAATTCCATGTTTCCCCAGCCATATACTGCAGTAGCCTGTGTCCTAGATGAATCCACGTGGCATAACAATATATCACATATAACTTGAACACGGGGTTCCTATGGTGAGAGATTTCTTCTTTCTTTTTGTTTCTTTCTCTTTTTTTTCTTCCTTTTGCATGTTCATCTGTCCAGAAATTGTCATTTTCCACAAAGAGGGCTAAGGAAGGCACTGTCAGGGCTTTCATTGAAAAATTATCCAAGGGGCTATAGAAATTAATATGAGTGAAACAGGGGAAACCTGGCTAAAGTGTTTCAACTTCAACACAGGGTGATAAAATAGAATATATTGCTCCTTTAGGTGGGCACAGAGGACAGATATCCTCAGAATATGAATCCAATGGAATGAAAAATGGATGCTCAGCACTTCTTTTATGCTGGGAGGCTGTTTCTGAGGGTCAGAAACGGTTGTTTCACCTGATCCTGAGGTCATTTTAGGTAGAGTTTACCTGTCACCTTAAAAAGTCCCTCTCAGATCTTATGGGAACAAAAAGGCTGCTGGTATTTCTGGAGTTGGAATGGGAGACCCAATTAGAAGGGAGAAGGTTGGGTGCTTCTACTTTTGTTTCAGGCAGAGGAGTAAAATTTTACCTCTGAAAGAAGGACGCTGGGTCCCTGTGCTCCATGAAGGTGATGGGGCCTTGGGACCTCCCGGGATGTGCTTGGCAGGTTGAGTGGTGACCAGAGGAGAATCGAGGGTGTCAAAAACCAGGTCTGGTCTCACGGGACAGGGCTGTGGCCCTGCAGGCTGCTCTCAAGGCATGAGAAGTTCAGTGGGCTATGAAACTCCCAAATAAAGCCCCCAAACACAGGGACTGCTTTGGGAGACATTCACTCTCTTGCTCTGCTCCTTTTTCTCGTCCCTGTCACCCACAGTGGTCACCCCTGGCATGGCCATGCTGTCCCCAGGCTATCAGAGGTTCTCACAAATCTATCATTCTCCTTGCATATCCTCCCGTTCCTCCTCATGTGCTGGCAGAGCAGGGCTGGGAGAACACATCAACTGCCCCTGCACATGTGAGAGTGGTGGGAGCACCGGCAGAGTCGGAACCATGCAAGAAAAGCAGGTTTTTAATGACTTGAGGGGTCTTTGATTCCAATTTTATATGTGTAAATATATATGTATATACTATCATGACTCGTGCCAATGCTCTGGGAGCACAGAGGGCGGTGAAGAGAGTGTCTGACCACCAGATAATTTGGAAATCTCCCCCTTTGTCAGCTCCGAGCCACTGCCAACCCAACAGATTGCAGGGTTTTAGGAGCTCAGAGGGGTATAGGCTGGATATTAGGAAAAGGTGGTCAACCACTGGAACAGGCTCCCCAGGGCAGTGGTGGATTGAGTAGTGATTTACCCATGGTGCCAAGGCTCTTTCTGTCACTGCTCGGTTCATACTTACATTTTACAGTGGCCAAAAGGGAAAAATGAGCTCAAGTCTGTCAAGAAACTGCTGAGACAAGTGTTGTGAAGGTCATAGGTGCTCGTTTCCTTTGCTATTTACCAGTTCTGTATCTCCCCCAGAGCTTCCAGACAATGTTCTTGTCCTTCATCTCTTTTGGGGTGAAACACTGTGAGAAATCACAAGTTACAGTGTCTCCTTTGCCCTTATTAAGCATTTCCCTGCTGCAGCTGATGCACGTACAGCCAAGGGCAGAGGTTTAGTGGCCATTTGCTGAAGGGTCTATGGCCCGAACAATCTCTGGGTCTTGCTGACATGATTGTTTGGTGGATTTGTGGAGAAGACCTGAGAAAGTGAAGTCTCTGGGAGAAATCACCTGGAATGAAATTCCTGCCCATCAACAGCGAGGCAAAACAGTGTGTTTTCAGAGGGGTTGGAGCAGGAGTTGATGAGCTGTGTAAGGTAACATTATTCAGTAATTGGCAGTGATGGCATATCCCACTGATCCCATTGATCCCATTGATCACACAGAGTGTTGTCCTCATGCAAAAACAATAAATCCCTTCAGCGAGATGTGTGGACTGTGAACCTGACCTGAGACCCCTGACAGAGCTCTCTGCCTGCCTTCAGCCACCCAGAGAGCTGGGACAGAACATGGGACCTGGTGCCACAGGATGGTCTGGCTCCTGGTGACAGCTGGCCCTTGGCAAGGCTTGATAAAGGACTCTCCTACAGGATGACTTTTCGTGGCTCATAGGGCTGTTATGGCAGAGAGCCCAAAGAATTGCAGAGAGCACGGGGACAGTTGCCATCACCTGAGGCTCTTCAGAGGGAGGTTAAGCCAGAGCCTGAGCAACACTCCAGCGTCTCCATGTGCCATGCACAGAGAATGGCCCTGGTGGGCAGGGATGTTGATGGCACTCACAGGCTGCTCTGGGCACACCTGGGTGTCTTGCTGCCTGTTGGTATGAGGCACTGCCAAATCCTGATCAGCAGCATCTTGTGGAGATCGAGCCATGCAGGGGAGCTCTATGGGTTTTCTACACAAATAGGACAGCACAGAGCTCTGCCAGAGCTGCCCAAGCTCTGTCCCTGGGTGTTTATTTCTGTTTGCTGTCTGCAGTCACTGGAGCAATTAGCAGGTCTGGTGCCAGGTGAAGGTGTCGTGGAGTGCACTGTGGGACTGGAGAGGCTATTTTTAGGTCTGTAGAGTTGCTGCTGTCACACCCCCGTGCTGCTCCGCTACCCAAAGCAGCACTGTCTGGGCTGGCAGGATAAAGGAGGCACGACTCCAGGCTGGGCAGGAGCTGAGCCAGTGACCCTGGCACCACAGAGCCAGCTTGCTGACCCCCATGTCAATTGGCACCCGCCACCACGGCCCCTTCTCCTCAAGCTGGAATGGGCACAGAGGGACACTCCTGATGGAACAACCAGGGGTACACCTAGGCCAGCCAGATGAGTCTCTGGGAACAGGCACATTCACAGCCAAGGAGGAGGTTGACTGGTTGGTGACCACTAGGAATGAGAACTGACTACAGGTAAATGTGGGGTTTTCTTCCCATTTGTAAAAATAAATAGAAGGCTCTGAGCTCCCTGCTGCAAACTGTGCAAATGTAGACCTCGTGCATCCAAGCCCATGGCTCTGAATGTCAGCAGATGTCTCTGGAGCTGCTGCTGGTGCAGGATCAGAGGTTTGGGAGCCTCCGGCCTCCAGGGTTGCACAATCTGTGCCTTCCCAGCTTAGCCTGCTCCCAGCACAGCTCAGGAAGGTGACATTGAACACGCTGTGGCCCATGGAGCTGGCAGGAGCAATGTGGCATCCAGGGGGCTCAGCAGGCAGGACCCTCAGGCATGCAGCTGGACACAGTCCCAAAGGCAGCCAAGCAGTGAGCTGGAGCTAACAGGGTCCGTGGGGACCGGGAGCCTTGGGAAGGAGCCCCTCAGCCATCCAGGGAGCTGTCGCCAGCCCTGTGGCTTCTGGAGACACCCAGGGCAGCTCTCTCCATGTGGGAACGACTCCCCAGCCCCCCTTCTGGCTGCTGGTGGCACGTGGCAGATTCTGCCCGGGAGAGTCCTGACTTCAGCTGGGTCTGCCCAAGTGCTGGGACTCAGGAATAAAACCTAAACCAGCTGGGGAGTGCTGGGGACCAAGGGCAGCAGTGGTTGTAAGCACAGTGTGAAGCTGGTCCTGCTGCCACCAGTGTGTCACAGAGGAGCCCAGTGGGGACCTGCCCCTGCCCCGTCCTGCCAGCAGCGTGGATGTTGCCCAATCAGGGATGGACGTGGGGGAAATACAAGGCACAACCAATATTTGTGAGAGCACCTTTGATGAATGAAGCTGTTATGATGAGTTAAGCTGTTGGTGGCAGGGCAGTGTCACTGACTTCCACACCGCAGCCCCTGGCTGGTGTCCAGCAGCAGGCTGGCCTTGGGGGCCGTGGGGGTGTGCCGGTGGCTTTTAGTCTCAGAAAGCCTCTCAAGGATCCCTGATTTTCCCAGATGTGTGTGGGGGTCTGCAGGGGCACGGACCCCAGAGCCAGGGCAGACAAGTCCTTCTGCCTCCTAGCACGTGCTGGGAGGGGAGGCTGGTCCCCGAGACAGCAGAGCCAGGACCCCTGCCAGCCCTGCTAGTCCCCTGCTGTGCTCCCTCCTTCAATAGGATGATGGGGACAGGGAAAAGCACTGTTGGCTGCCTCATGGAAAGCCAGTGAGTGTGTCCTTGTCTTCTGTGGCTCTCACGGTCACAGGGAAAAGCACTGTTGGCTGCCTCATGGAAAGCCAGTGAGTGTGTCCTTGTCTTCTGTGGCTCTCACGGTACCCGAGGACCCGAGCTGCTGCAGCTCACACACATGGGTTCGATGCCTCCTCCCCGCATCGGCCCTTGTGTGCTATTGCTGGGAGCTAATGGGGTGCTGCAGTCTCAGGTAAAACTCTGCATGAGGTGCGATGGGACTCACAAGTCTCCTTGACTCAGGGAGCATGTCACAGTGCCGGCTTCAGGTGACTGGCTGTCTCCTTCCAGGATGCTGAAATCTCCATTTCGGTATGGTACCCATAGAATCACAGAATGGCTTGGGTTGGAAGGGACCGTAAAGATAAACTTGTTCCACTTCCGGCCACGGGCAGGGACATCTTCCATCAGACCAGGTTGCTCCAAGCCCAGGCATGGGCAGCCACAGCTTCTCTGGGCAACCTATGCCAGGGCCTCACCACCCAAGTCACAGGCATAAGATGTCTGGAAAACCATGCACCTCTGTGAGCCTGACAGATCAATTTTCTGAGGTTGAAGGTCAAAGAACAGCTCCAGCTTCCAGGAAGTTGAATGCATCTGTCTTAGTTCAACAAGATTACAACTTAGAAATTAAGAGACTTCAGGTGGAAGTGTGGAAAAGGAAAAGAAACAGTTTTTCATTAACAAAATCTGACTAAACAACAAATGGTGCAATAAAAACTTTCAGAAGAAACAAAACAAAGTCCCAAATCGGGGGGGCGGGGGGGAGAAAACCCGCTGCAGCCCAGGGAGGGGGTGGGGGAAAGGCAGGATTGTCCCGGCAGTTCAAAAGTTGCTCGCAGCCACGTGTGCTCGCAGCCAGCAATGAAAAAAAGTCCTTTTCCCACAGGCAGTCTTGAAAGCAGAATACCTCGCTCCGAGATGGGTCAGTCTCTCTCTCTCAGTCGTCCTCTGCGAGGTGTCCCGTGGGGAAAAAAAAATTCCTCTCAGGAAAAGAGAATGAGGTGGCCAAAAACCGGGCTCCCGCTCTGTCCGGTCCCGGACCAAACCCCAAAAGCCCCCGAACAAAGGACTCCCCAGCTGCTCCTGTGGCCACACGCTTCCCCACGAGACCTCCTCCTGTCCCCGCTCCTCCTCTGCCCCGCAGGCGGCCCCGCTCCAACCCACCCCCTGCCCGAAGAAACAGATGGGGGGGGACGGGACCCTAGGGAAGAAAAAGAAAATTCCAACATCTCTTTTCAAACCTATGACAGCATCATAATAAAGTAGCTAGAGGTGAGCAGGAGTAGCTAGGAGAACACATGAAGAAGCTGAAGGAGAACTGGGTATTACACATCTGGAAGGGAGCCCTCATTTCTGGTCCACAAGCAGCAGGGCCAGTGGAGCTCTACAGGGTGCTCAGCACTGTTGGTTTGGACTCATTACACCTGGTGATGAAGCAAACCAGAGATTATGAGGAGAGGCTGATTCTCAGGACTTGAAAGGAATTATCAACTGTGGGAAAATTTGTGGCCAAAGCCCCAGCAGCTCAAACCCACATCTTCAGCAGAGCACTAGGTCTTAGGGGCTGTTCCCATTCTGTGGTCCCTCTGTGCCTTCCAGGTGGCACACTGACCCGGGGGGACAATGGTGGGGTCAGGATGGGGATTCCTGTGTCTGTGGTGGCACAACAGCACTGTCACACCAGCACAGAGCCACACCAGCACAGCAGGATGCCAGAGGTCCTGGTGCAGGGGTCGGGCTGAGCAGTGCTCCAAGGCAGAGCAGGGTTAGGAGAGCAGGATTAGTGCAGGGATGCAGGATCGGTGCAGTGCTGTGAGCACAGGAAGAGCATCCCCTGTACGTTCCCAGTGGGAGGTCCAGCAAGCCCCGAGGATGGGTTGGCAGCATCGGAATGAGGGTCCAAGCCCTGACAGGGTGGAGGGAGGAGGGAGCAGGGCTCACAGGATGCACTGGTGTGCCAGGGAGCTTAAACTTCACATGCTCTTGTCACATCTGTGGGCTAGTGAATGGCTGCTGAGGGACTGAATAAAGCTACATGTCCAGGGAGTTCTGCCCCTCCTCTCCCATGCCAAGCAGCACACAACACGCTGTGCGAACTCATCACTGCTGAGTCTCCCGTCCCCTGCACAACCCCCTCCCCAACCACAGATTAAATGACGGCAGAAGAAATATCAGTTCATCCAGGTGACGCATCTCAGCCAGAAAGCTGTCACTTTTCCAGGGTCTGACTGCCCTCTGGAATGCCAAGCTTGCCTCCCAGTCTGGAGAGCTGCTGGAGCTTCCTCTGGGGAACAGCCCTCTTGTCTGTGCTGCTCCTCTCCAGTGGTTGGGCATCTTAACAGGGATCCAGGGACATTTGGTGCTAGAAAAGTATTTTCTACAGGAAGAGACTTTTATAAGCAAATTAAGATTGATGGTTATTGAGCACTGGAAATTACACAAACCTGCTCTGTGCATTCCTGTACAAACCAGGGCACAGAGAGCCCCAAGAGGCTGCTCAGTGCTGAGGCTGGAGCTGCCCATCCTCCCCAGCCCTGGTACCAGCTGACCTGCTCCCATCCTGCTCCTCCTCCCGACTCCCAACAGACCCAGGGATCCCATGCTGCAAAGGCAGAAGCAGACCCTGATGCCATCCCCGCCTGCTGCCTGTGCTCTTTGGGGTGTTGGTTCCTTCTTAAATGAAGCCAAAGGATCACCTGCATCACTCACCTACTTGCTGACCATGGTGGTGCTGGTGGGTGACAACAATGAGAGACCCCAGGAGCAGGACAAGCTCTGGCCTTTCCCCACATGGCTCTGTTCAGACTGGACTCACTCAGTTTGCAGTGACAGGGGCACACTGAACTGGGCCATGTCCCCAGCCCTGGCAGGGAGAAGGGGATGGGTGGGTGATGTGAAGCTGGCTGGGCCCAGGGACAAGAGCCATTGCTGACACTGGGGAGGGCATCATGACCTACCTTAGCCCAGCTCCCTGAGTCACACACAGCATAGCCTGGAGGTGCCAGACTTTGTCTGCAGGAAGTGAAATTCCCTGCCTGGGCCACTTGCCTGTGCTGGAGAGGCTGGAAGCTGATGGAGGGACTGGGGCTGACAGCAGGGACAGGGATGATGGCAGTGGTGGGGATGATGACAGGGACACAGATGATGATAGGGACAGCGATGATGGCAGGGACAGGGAAGATGGCAGTGCTGGGAATGACAGCAGAGCTAAACTGGTGACAGGGGCAAGGCTCATGGCAGTGACCCCAGAGAAGCTCTTTCCTGGGCCCACATGCCCTTCTGGGGCAATAAGGGACCCCACAGGTGCCAGCAAGCATGGCCTCATGGAGGGTTCCAGTGCTGTGCCAGGTCCCTGGGGAGAGGCCTAGGAGTGCATGTGCTGCTTGGATTGGGACAGATGAGCACGTCTGTGTCAGCTCCAGAAAAGTACCATCTACAGGGACCCTAATGACAAGTCAGGTACCAACCAGGTGACGTAGTCACTGTCTGGATTGTCAACAGCAAATTAAACCCTGGGGTTCCTCAGGAATTATCTTCTGAAATCAGAAGAGCTCTTGGGATTCAGGGACTCTGTAGTTATTTGGAGAGATGGGAAGGTGTTTGCTCTCCTCCTGCCTCTTCTGGTGCAGCACAGGCACAAGAGCAGCATTACCCTCAGTGTCCTGTCCCGAGGAGATGCTGCTGCAGAGGCAGGCATGGCTCTGTCTTCAAGAGGCCAGAATTGTATATGCATGCCCTGCTCTCAGACTGGGCAATTGGTCAACTGCAGGACAGGCCTCAAGGGGTGCTTGAGGATGCTGAGCCCCTTCAGCTCCCTATGAAGGCAGAGGTTTGGCATGCACAAGAGCTCCAAGCAGAGGGTGGGTGGCTGCTGCCCACTGCTGTGCCCTGCAGAGACCTCAGAGCATGGGAGGGTTTAATGTATGAACTAGGGTTGCAATAGCTCCTGGGTCATGGTGACACCAAGCCCAGAGCGAGCTGTGTTCGCCCAGGTCCCAGCTTGCTACATTAGATATGGCACCGATGTCTCTCTGGGGTGGAGGGCCCTGAGCAGGGACAGTGCAGGCTCCAGCCAGTGCTGAGCCCGTAGCAGGATCATGCCAGCCCTGTAGAGCTGGACTCAGAGGGGTGCAGTGGTCCCTCTCCAGGAATCTTGTTCGTGGACTTCCACTGGGCTCAAATCCCCCAGCCCTGTCACTTCACTGCCTCCACTTCCAACATCAGCATCTTCAGAAAACCGTCCAGCTGATGGGGGTAGCAGAGGCCTCTGGCCAAGGCCCTTGTAGCTGGGGGGGCTGGATGCCACTGCTGGGGAGGCAGGAGGAGGCAAGGGAGGTGAGTGACCGCACGTCCTTGCCCCTCACACTCTTCCACACTCCTCCTTGTGTTTCCAACTGCCTTTGGCCATGCATGACACTGACAGCTGTTCTTGGATAACCCCAGATGGCTGGGAAGCTGAGGCAGCTGCCAGTGCAGACATCCTGGCTCTGCTCAAGTCCTTCTCTTTCCCCTGGTTCTGCTCTCCACCCCACCCTAGGTAGAGAAGACCAGGCAGCTCTGGTGAGCACGTGGTCCCCCTGCCAAAAAACTATTTCATGTTCTTGGTGGAAAAATAATGCTTCCAAACTTGCCTTGTAATGAGTCAGGCAGTGTTTTCAGAGTGGGATGCAGTGGTGGGAATGAGGGGGGCACAGCATGGCCTGTCCCATGTCCTGGAGGTGAAGCATGCATGTCCTCAGGTGGTGTGCAGAGGGTGGCTCTGTACTTGCTCATCATGCAGAGGATTTGTTCCTTGTGGTTTTGCTGATCAGTCACTGCTGACCACGTTTCCACAGAGGAGCTGCATTAACAAGTGCCACAGTATTTGCCTGTGTCTCCCACCAGCCCCAGTCCCCAGTGGGCCGTGAGGGTGTTCAGCAGGAGTCCAGGCGGCAGCAGGTCTGGAAAGAGCAGATCATCATGTCCTGCTGTCCCTTCGGAAGTCCTCAGAAGCACTTTGAGATCTGTAGATCGCAAGAGGAAAGAGAAAAGGAAGAAAGGACAGCCAGGATGGTTCCTCCCAAAAAGAAAAGGGCTGAAGCATCCCTGCAGTGTGCATGTCCTTTCACCTTTGCTCTGTTGTTCCATCCTCAGGCACAAGCCCCTCTGCTGACCTTCTGAGGGTGAGTTCTGGCCCACTGTGTCAGCTTCAGCTCAGGACTCCTGCTCTCAGCCCGGCTGGGCACAGGCTGTCAGTGGGAGCCCTGCACCAGCAGCATCACCTCCTTGTCTCACCATAGCCTGTGCATGTGATGCTCTGGCTTCTGGTGCCTACGCACTGGAGCTGTTGGAGGTTGGCTGTCAATCCTGCTCTCTGGCAGATGCCAACTGCCGGGCACGGATGCCCAGGACTGCTGGGACCATACACATCCATGCAGGACCATACACCCTCCTGGCCCCTCCAGCCCCCAGCAGGCACTGGCTCTGGGACAGGACAGACCCAAAAGTCAGATGAGAGGCTGGACCTGGGTATGGGGCTATGAATATGCCCTCCCAAGTCCATCACGTGGTTCTTGCAGAATCCTGAATGAGGCACTTACAGCAAAACCTGTGCAAAGCAAGGGTGGAGTGTCCTGCCCCTTGAGAGAGCTGGGAAAGAAAGATCCTCAATAATGGAATGTGAAGAGATGGCCATGTCACCTCCCACAGGGACATGGTCTCTAACCATCTCCATGTGTGCAGAGGGGCAAGGGGGACATGGTCAGAAGCCATTTCCAGCTGGTGCTCCATAGCATCCTGATGTTGTCCTGGCTCCAGAGGTGTTTCTGATGATGTCAGCTCACCCTGCCTGGCAGCACATTGCACTTCCAGCCATCAGCACAGGCTGCCCTGATGATAAATGGTTCCAAAGGCAGGGCTAGGTAGAGCCCAGTATATTCTCATCTTACATTAACACATCACTTCAGATGCTAAGCAGCAGCTTTCCTGGTGTGCTCACAGGGCTGTTGTGCCAGACCTGTGTCCCAGCTGCAGCTCAGACACTCTTGAGTTGCTCTCGTTCAGGTGCAAGACACTCACAAACCCTCAACCAGCCTGGCATTAATGGGGTTCTCAGATTCTCCTGCCCCAAGCGTTGTTTCTGACTTTTCAGAGTATGTGTGGGCTGTAATGCTGAGGGCTGAAGGTCCCATGGTTCTGGTTGAGATAAGGAACTGCTTCCTACCACTGTGGCCAGTTCCTCACTGGGCACACACCCTGGGACACAGCCAGCACTGCAGCACAGCAAGGGCAGGAGGACAGATAGAGGCAACAGGAACAGGCCATCCTTCTCCCAAGTTTCAGAGCTCAGAGAAAAACCCTCCATGAGTCTCCTTGAAATCCACCTCCCAGACCCTCGGTCTCTCCAGGATCTGACTTGGAGCACTGCCTGATACACCCACTTTGTGCAGCAGTCCCATTGCTCTGCACTTCTCATTGGAGAGTTTCTGCTGCTAAATCACCATGGTGGGGAGCAGCAGAGGGGTGAATGTTCAGCCATGGTGGTTTAGAGTTTTTCGGGTCTGAGGGTTTAGGGTGGTTTAGGGATGTCCGATGGTCAGATGTGTCCAACACCATCTTGTTTCCTCTGTAAACTCCGTTTATTCACATCATCCTTATGCAGCTACCCCTGAAGGACAGGAACAGGAACACATCAGGGGAAGTGCGAGAGGAGGGTGTTTGTAGGTGACCATCCCTCTCACTTGAGGTTTTATGCTTTTCTACAGTGTAAATACATGTCAACACACCAACACCATAGTCTTTGAAGGGTGTTTGTCACCCATCGTGACCCCTTAGCAAATAGTCTATTGTCAGATAACAGCACAAGATAAATTGGTGTCTGTGGATGCCTGAGCTGAGCCCACCATGCTCCTTACATGAGAATGGATCAGAAATGACAAGGTAGCCTTGGAAGCGTGTGTTGTGTCATCCCTGTAACACTCCCAGCTCTGAGCACTCACCCTCAGGCTTCTGCTTGCCAGACACAGAACAGTGATCACGTTAGTCCCTAATGAGCCCAGGTCCCACTGTGCCAGCCAGCCAGAAATCCATATTCAGAGACTCTTCCGGTCCTGAGTGGCTTATGAGCTCTCCTGGTAAGCCAGGCAGAGGAAATAGGATAAGCCTCGCTTTAGTGATGGGGAATTGAGGCACCAAAAGGTTTAAGTGACTTAAGAGGGATTTGGAGAGAAACATCTCCAGAGCCCAGGTGCAGAAGCATCCCTGGAAGAAGGCATGACCTCTCAGTGTCCACCTCAGCAAAAACACCAGGTGTCACAAACAGGAGGTGCCAGCAGCCTTGGACAAGCATTCCTGCTGCCAGCTCTGCTCCATGTGCCCCCAGCTCCTCTGCATGCCCCCATCTCCTCTGTGTGCCTCCAGCTCCTCCGTGTGCCACCAGTTCCTCCGTGTGCCCCCAAAGCCTCCATGTGCCCCCAGATTCTCCATGTGCCACCAGTTCCTCCATGCCACAAGGCTGTGGGGGTGCAGGCAGCCCCTGGGACAGTGCTAGGCAGGAACCTGTGCCCCCTCCTGCTCCGCTCAGCTGTCCCCTCCCCTGAGCAGGAGCACAGAGACACACGGACTGGCACATCCAGTGCACGTCAACACTGCCAGTGCTGATGCCAAAGTTAAGAAGGCAACTGACCTCTGGCATGAGTGGGTTGAGGGACACAGCCCACCCGCCCTACACCAGCTCCGGAGCCCACTGGCATGTGCAAGGAGAGTTATGGAGAGGGAGTTGGCAGATCCCAGGGAGCCTGCCCATCAGGGACTTTGGCATCCTATGTGTCCCCAGTCTTCTGCTGTCACCCAAGGACCCCTGGGGTCTTCTCAATGGGTTTGTCTCCCACTTCTTTGCTCCCCCTTCTCTTGGGCACTTGTGGTGGCTCTAGATTGTTGTCACAGGCTGAGAAATTGTGTCAGCACGTGCCCAGTGCGTGTGTGTGAGTGTCAGCCCATGTGTGCAGGCATGTGCACGCAGGGACGGGGGGAGGCAATCCTGTCACCCGGATAACCGGCATCAGCTCCTCCCAGCACTGCTCCTGGGAGGGACTGGCCTTTGGGAGAGGCCAGGGGAGTGGGGAGAGTGCCTGGGGGCAGGGGGCTGTGGTAGGTTTAAGAGAGAGGCTGAGCTGGAGGAGGGGTGTGATGGCAGGCGCTGCCCAGCTTGCAGCTGGCCAGGACCAGGCAGGGCCCCCAGCAGGAGCTGTGCACCAGCAGCAGGATCCATCCCTGGGAACATCCAGATCAGGGTTGACCTACCTCGTCTATGGCTCCCTTTATCTTCAGCAGTGGGAGGCATACCTAGAAAGAGTGGGGTCCCCCGGCACAGCTGAGAGCCTCTGTCCCCCCAGGGACCGGCTGTGCAGGCGCCCGTGGTGGCCCTGGCCTCCTCCATCCTTCCTGACACAGAACAGCCATGGGCCCGGGTTTCGTGTGCTCTGTGGGATGTTAGGAGGGGTTCTGCAGAGGGGCCCAGAGGTGGTTTTGGAAACACCTCGTGTTGCCAGACCCAGGAGAGCAGGACAATCAGTGCTGGGTGCTCAGGTGTCACGTTCGACTTTCTAGAAAGCCAGAGATTGAGGAATTTGTAAACACCGCATGCTGAGGTTTATTTGCTTCCTTCTGATTTTCCAGGCTGTTTGACACACCGTCGGAATGCTGTGATCAGGAGGCCAGAGCTTTGCTGATTAAATACAGGAGAACAAGCTGGGGTGTTGCCAGAGCTCCAGAAGCTGGGGTGTGGAGACCCCCCCCCGAGTGTGAGCCAAGGGGTTCAGGCGCTGCTCACTGCTGAGGAGGTTTGGGAAGGAATAAACTGACTACTGAGCTCTGAGCTGGGGGAAAAGTTTTGGCAATTTCCTGTGGAAGCACAAAGTGACACTGCAGCATGCAGAGACTTGGCTGGAGAGAGGCTCCTGGCTAGGGTCAGGGTGTGTGAGGGATGCTTGGGTTCTCCCAGAGGGGCTCCTGGCTGGGCTCAGGGTGTGTGGGGGGACGCTGTGCCCCCCCCCGGAGGAGCTTCTGGATGGGCTCAGGGAGTATGTGGGTGATGCTGGTTCCCTCCCCCAGAGGGACTCCTGCAGCCTTGGGTCTTTGTGTCTGAATTGCTATGTGACAGAACAGCCCCTCACTGCTTCACCCCCTTCCAGGTAGGGGGAGTCTCCCAGGCTGGAGGGCTCTCAAGGCCCTACAGGCCCAGGTCATGGGCCAGATGCTCCCTCACCTGTGGAGCAGGAGACAGCCTGGCTTTGCAAACCAGCATTTGCAAGCAAAAAAATGTTATTTTGCTGGTGGCTTTTTCCTTTCTTATTTTCTGCAGGCCAGGTGCTTTAGCAACAGTGGGGAAAGGAGGACCAGAGGAGTTGCTGAGAGCAGGTGTGGCAGTAGTGTATGTTGTGGCTGTGAATCCTGATTCTGAGACAGTGTTGGGGGATTTGAGACACATCTGCTATAAATTCTTGGTAAATGGGCTTTGGTTGTTTATAACCTCCTTGTCTTGTGAGCAGTCTGTGTCTTGGGTTTGTCTTGGTCCATGGGTGCTGTCCCTGCCCTTTCCGGAGTAAGCCCAGGACTGTTTCTGATCACTCCTTTCTGTCTGGAGCTGCTCCATGTCTTGGCTCAGGGCCTCACCTAATACCTACCTGATCTTCTGGCTTGGGAAGGGCGCTGTCAGGTCTGTAGGCAGATGTTTCATGCCAGCAGCTTGCTCAGGAACAGCTGTCCTATGTCCAAGGAAGGAGACCACAGCAGTGCTCTGTGGTGGGGCAGAGCCTGAGCCCCCAGACATTGGGGTGGAATTGCCTGAGTAGAAGAGGTGGTTCCACAGGGAGCTCCCGAGGCCCTGGGAGCTGGGGATGGGTGTAGGATGCTCACAGGCACCCAGGGCAGCAGCAGTGCCAGGGAGACCTTCTTCCACCAGCCCCGAGTATGGTCTTCGGCCACATGGCAGCACTAGGAGTCATTCTGCCAGGACTGTACCCCAGCAGCCAGAGAGGAGAATCTCACCCAGCTCCTGCAACAGGCTGGAAAGCAGGGGTTACATATATTCCCCATGATCTATGGAGCTGTGTGTGTGGTGAGACAGCCACATCCCTCCTACATCCCACACCCTGTCCTCCCACATTCAGCTCAGCCAGATCTCCTTCGCCCAGTGGTGACCTGTGTTCAGGCTGCTGGGTGCCTACCAGTGCCTGGCATCAGCCTGCCCTGGTCCCCAGGCTGTTACTCCCACTGGCTTGTGGCTCTGGCAGGGTTTAACCCTGGGGAGCCGGTGCTGCTGATGGGGCTGTGATGCTCGTGCAGACAGTCAGCAGTGGAGCTGCGCTGGCCCCACTCAGATGTCTGCGGGGCACAGAGCCTGGCACAGCTGCCCCCTCTCCTGTCCACTGTGTGCCTCGGAAACAAGGAAATACGTGACCCTGAAGATGTGTAAAGCTCAAGGGTGAGCATGTCATCTATGGCTCCGTTGGAGGATTTGTGACACTGGCAGCCCGCAGTGACAGCCGTCCCATGGGAGCTGCTCCGGCTGCAGCAGGTGGGTGGCTGTACCCTAGTTCCCAAACTGGAGCAGGGTGCTGGCTGGGGCCACCTGGGTACCCCACAGCTTGGGAGCATGAGGTTGCCATGCTGGGACTGGGGACCAGTACTCGTCCCAGAGTGGGATGTTCCCAAAGCACAAAGGAGTCCACAGTGTGCAAAGGCTGCTGGTGTCCCTGGATATTTTTTAGGACAAGAGGAAATGGCCTGGAGTTGTGCCAGGGGAGGTTTATGCTGGATATTAGGGAAAATTTCTTCACTGAAAGGGTTGTCATTGGGACAGGCTGCCCAAGAGAGTGGTGGAATCACCATCCCTGGACGTGTTCAAAAGATGTGTGGATGTTGCACTTGGGGACATGGTTTAGTGGTGGACCTGGCAGTGCTGGATTAATGGTTGGACTCAATGACCTCACAGGGCTTTTCCAACTCTAATGATTTTATGATTTTATGATTTTGTGATTCTGTCCCCTCTCCAGCTCACTCTCCTGCTGTAGGTAGCTCACAGATCCTTTTCAGCTGCAGAACCTCAGCCTCCCAAATTTGATCTCAGTTCTGCTTCACCATGAACTGCAGACACACAACACTATCCAGTGTTGGTCGACCCCACAGCTGCGTGTTGGGATCAGCATTCCAGTAGACATTTTTTCCTGTTTCTTGCTATATAACAGACTGAAGAAGAGTTTTCTGGAGTCCTGGGCTGAGAGGTGAATTACTCAACCGGACAGAGGCAGGGAGGGAGCTGAGAAGCTGCACACCTGGCTGCAGCCCTGCAGAGCCTGTCAGGGTGTGCTGCTGTGCCTCAGTGATGAGGGGACGGGGCATTGCTTGCATGGGGCATTGCTGCCAAATGGGCACCCAGAGGAGGGGCTGAGCTGAGCAGAGTAGATCACAGGGTGGTTTGGATGGGAAGGGATATTAAAGACCATGCAGTTCCACCACCCTGCTCTGGGCTGGGACACCTCCTACCTTGAAGCAGACCAGGTTGCTTCAAGTCCCATCCTACCTGGCCCTTGAACACTTCCAAGGATAGGGCAGCCTCAGCTTCTCTGGGCAAGTTGTTTTAGAGTAAATGGGTGATTTTAGCACCCAAAGTCCTCAGTGAAGGCCTCTGAACCACACTGGGAAATGCATTTATTTTCCTGCATCCCCATTCCAGATGGGACACAGCTGGTGTGGGAGCAGAGGGGAGCGCCAGCTCTGCTCCTGCTGCAGTAACCCTGTCCCAGGGCTGAGGCTTGCTCCAGGGGACACAGAGGGGCTCCAGGGGACACACAGGGGCTGCCATGGTTTTGGATGGCAGCTGTGGACAGTGGCTGCTGCACATGGGTGTGCTTCAGATTGGGAAATGGCAAGAATGTGTTTAAACTGCTAAAAGGTGGCCTAAAACTGCTAAAAGAAAGGAGAGCCCACAGCTCCCTCGGAAGGACCTCAGATATCTGGAACCTGTTTGCTGCAGTCAGGGTCTGATGTCCTTCTTAGTTGGGTTTTACTTTGCAAATAGTCAGGATTTCATGTTTCGTCCCTCTGCTTTGGTGAGGAACTTGGAGGGCTCAGCATTACCACCCGTGACCCAGCTGCCTGAGCAAAGGGCTGTCCTGCCACCCCTACACAGCTCACCCTTCCCTTTCCCCTCATAGTATCCTCCGGGGCTCTCCTGTGTTGCACCAGACCAGTAACCTTGTGGGGAAAAAAACAGCAAAACAGAACATTCTGTGATTCTGTGGAACAGTGGCAGCTGACTGGAAACCTTCCAGTCCAAAAGGAGCTTTTCCACTGCACCTGGTTGATGTGGGGCCCCTTGGAGGAACAGGAACTGATTATCCTGGAATCTGCCTCTGTGTGCAGGGGGACCAGAACAAAACATATCCTTCTACCAAGAGCACCTGTGTCTGTATGAGGTGGGTCCAGGTCCACTCCAAAAGTCCAGCCAGCTCCATGGCAGGTTTTTGCCAGGCTTATCCAATTGAGGTGTAGCCACCTCCAGAAAAAACACCATTAAGAGACGGTGAGAATTTAGGCAGATGGACTGTGTCTCTCCAGACCTGTGGGCAGGTGATGGGGAAGAGCCTCTGGTCTTTTCACATGCTGCTGTGTTTAAAAATTTAGCAGCTCTAATTTTAGGCACAGTAGGTGAGTCCAACTGAATTCCAGACCTGAGAAAACAGCAGGACCTTGGCTGGACTTTGGAGATCCCACACCCCTGGGGATCCCCTGGAATACTCAGGTTGGAAAAGTCCAAGAGGTCAGAGGCTGAAAACAGGAGTGATGTGGGTCCCCAGCCAGCCCCAGTGGCAAACATGGCCAGGTTCCCTGGATGGATCTGCATCCCTTGGCATGGGGGTTTCCCTGCAGCCAGGGTCTTTCCCAACAGCCGGATGCCAGGAGTGCTGCATGCAGGGCATACCTTATGGACCCAGGGAGTGGGATCCTGGCATATAGTGAGCTCCAAAAGGATTTAGGGGGGAAGGTAAGGAAGTATTAAATGCAGAATCCCAGCGAGGCCAATCCTAAGGGAGCACAGTCAGCCTTGCAAATCCCGAGGATGCCTGGCTTGTTTGAAAGAAAGGGGATGCATTCCTGGGTAAACACGAGGGTGAAGAAGAAAGAGCTCAGCTAAAGGACACCAGAAGTGGTGCAGTGTTTGGGGATGTTTAGGCTGGAAACTCACGTTTTGATTTTTTAGATCCTCTGGGGAACTCACCTGCCAAACTGTGCAAGTGAAAATCCATTTTTTTTAAAGTCAAAATGCTTTCTCTCAGTACTTCCCTCCAGGATGCCTCAGCAGCAGTGTCAGAGTTCCTTCCATTTAATCTAATTTTATGATACTTATAAAATCCCATCAAAGCTGGAACTGGAAGCAGTCTGTCTGTCTGTGAGGACAACAGGGCTCATAATCTTCCTCTCATTCTTCTCTAGTTTTACTCTCGCTTCAAGTTTTTCTGCCCCAGTCCCTGCTATGGTCTCCACCCCACCTCCTCCGTGGCTGTCCCCTCTCCATCCCAGAGCACATAGATGATTCCCAGCACATCTCCTGCCTCCCCAGCCCTGCCATGTGCAGCAGGAAGAGCAGAGGAACCACCATGACCTGCCAGTTTTGCCTGTCTGGTGTCTCCTGGCCCAACCATCCTTTGCATTTATCAGGCGTCTAGAATAGGAGCCATGTCAATGCAACTCTTCCTCCCAGGAGTGTTCAGAGGATTAATTAGTTAATGTTTGCACGGTGCTTTCAGCATAAGTGCCAAGCATGATGACGGTAGGAGCAGAACTGGATTCCTTCATCCCATCTCCTTCCTTTCCTCACATGGGCTGATGCTGGCAGTGAGTGTGTCCATTCTGTGCCAGGTCATCTCTGAGGGGGAGGGGACAGCATGGGAGAGAAATCACTAATGGGGAGAAAATCAAAAACAGAACTGCAGAATCATGAGACTGGGAGGGACCTTAAAGCTCATCTCATTCCAGCCCCCTGCCATGGGCAGGGACACATTCCGCTAAACCAGGTTGCTCTAAGTCCCGTTCAACCTGGCCTTGGACACTTCCAGGGATGGGGCAGCCACAGCTTCTCTGGCCAACCTGTGCCAGGGCTTCACCACCCTCACATTGTGATATTTCTTCCCAGTATCCCATCTCACCCTGCCCTCTGGCAGTGGGAAGCCATTCCCCCCGTCCTGTCAATCCAGGCCTTGTCCAAAGTCTCTCTCCAGCTCTCTTGCAGCCCTTTGGGCACTGGAAGGGGCTCTGAGCCTTCTGTCCTCCCTGGAGCCTTCTGTCCTCCAGGCTGAATAACCCCAGCTCTCTCAGCCTTTCCTAATGGGAGAGGTGTTCCATCCCTCTAATCTAATGTTTCACCCACAGGACCTTCTTTTCTTCTTTATTCCAGACTATGCAAAAGGAAAAAGAAACTCCAGTTGTTCCACCAAATTTCTTTCTGTCATCCATGCCAGCTGCCCCAAGGGCAGCTGGTTCTGGGGGAGTTCCCAGCAGCTCTCCTTGTCCTGGAGCACTACAAGGGAAGCTGAGGCAGAGGTTCCCTGTCTGAGCAGGACAAGTTCAGCATGTTGGACAGCATGGCTAGAATTTCCAGCTGGAGAATTCCCACCAGCTGTACCCCAGCCCCGCCTCCATCTCCTTGTACATCAAGTCACTGCGCTCAGCTGTGTCTGGGCTGGGGAGTACATGTTGTAACTGGTGATGTTAATTAAGAGGTTACGGGACTGATGGAGATTTATTTTCAGGCTGCCTGCTAGGAACTGGTTATACACAACTGGGAAATGGAAAATTGACCTGCTCCTTTCCTGTCTTCTCCACAGCAACAGTTAATTATTGTGGCAGGTGGTGGGAGCCACGGGATGGGCTCCTCTAGTGGCACTCCCCTGAACAGGCCTGGGAGCAGCTCTACAGCCTGGCTCTGGAGCCTGATCCTCACCGCCCTCCATCCATCCCAGACTCTGATCCACTGGAGCCTGGTCTTCATCTCTTCCCATCCCGGATCCTGATCCAGGCAATCTGCCCCTTCCTTGTCTTTTCCCAACTCCCAACCGGTGCAGCCTCAGGGAGGGAGAGGCTGATCATGGATGTGGAGATCTTTAAGCCTGGAAAGGGATGGGATGTGGTCAGCAGCGGGGAGTGGTGGGCAGGCAAATTGGTCAGCTCTGGGCTCAGCTCTGGACTCAGGGTGTGTGACACTACATCCCTGGGAACTCCTTGCACAGCAGGGACCACAGGAGCTGGCACTGGGCACAGTTCAACGGACAGGAGGTCCATCCCTTTCTCCATAGCTGATCTGCCTCCTGTGCCTCAGTTTCCCCTGAGTAAGGGTGATAGTTTGAACAAGAGTGATGGTTTCTGCACTTACCAGGGTTCATCCATGTACTGCAGCAGTCTCCAGAACCAGTGGCTCCAGTGGGTACAGAATGCTCTGGTTTTCCACACTTGTGCAACATGAAGTAGTCCCTGATGTGTTTTCCCCCATCTGGCCATGTGCACAGCCTTGTTCTCCATCCCTTCACTGTGCAGCAGCCTGGAGCCACTGGCTCCTGCCTGCCTTTATCCAACTGGACTGTGCTGGGTCACCCTGAGGAACTCCCCTGGGCTGGGTGGGCTGGGAGTCCCTGGACTATGACCCCCCCATTCTCTGTTTGCAAGGAGACAGATGATGCCAGAGGGGTCCAGGCTCAGGGAGAAGCTGCAGCTGCCTGGAAAAGCACAGAAAGGCTCTCCAGCCTGCCTGGCTCCGTGCAGGCTCCAGGCTCCATCTGTGCCCTGCTTCAGCCAGCAGCAGAGAGGGGGGAGAACAGGCAGCACTTCATTTTTGGGTACTTTTAACCCTTGAGTTCCAGGTGACCTGAAAACACAGCCCACAGCCCCTCCACAGCCTGCTGGGTAGTGCCAAAGCCCAGCACAGCAGTCGCCCATAATGCTTTTATAATCTCTTTCCTGGACATGACTATTCCCCCAGGAAAGGGAGGGGGAGGCATGATTAATTTTCATTAACCTTGTAAGTATAAGCTTGCTTCTGCTAGTCTTGCCCTGTAATTGGGGTGCCTGCATAAGGAAGCTGGGATTTGCTGGTGACTCATGGGAATCTGGGCCAGCCTGGACATCCCACCCTGGGCAGGAAAAGGGAAGAGGCTGGGGCCTTTCAGAGAGACAGAGCTTCCCTTGATCCATAGCGGAAAGGAGCAAGGAACAGTGGTACTCTGAGGGCAGAGGGCAAAGGCCCCTGGGAAGAGGAAAAAGCCCAGCCAGGGAGAGGGAAAGGCCACCAAAAGGAAGTGTAGGCTGACATTATTCAAAGGAAAATGAAAGCAAACCTTTTGGCCCAATAGCTAGATGTTGATGTATAGATGTAGGATCATCTAAGTAGGAGTTCAGCGACATGGAGATGAGATAGGAAAGGGGCATCTGGGCATTTGCTTTGAATCTGAGGCTGAGTGACCTACAACCACCAGTGCCTAGGCACACAGCTGTGTCCAGAGTACCAGGGAAATACCTGCACCATAAACAGGCCTCTACAGCTGAGGACACGTCTGTGAGAGGGGCGACATGGGCTGGGATCTGAGAAGCAGAGCCTGCCCCAACACAGAGAACAGCTGCTTTGGTAACTCTGTTCCCTAACATGAGGACAAAGCATCCAGAAAGGAATCAAGGAGGAATCATTTTCCACAGGCAAAATTCACCTGTGAAACTCACTGCTCTGAGATATCAGAATCACAAAGCTAAGGAAGTTTCAAAGGAGAAATTAAAAAGGCTGAAAGGGATGTGGATAAGGAGGATGTCCCTGCCCACAAGAGGGGAAAGCCAGTCTTTGGGTCCTCTGGAAAACACAATGTCCAGGATGCCACCAGCCTGGGGCACCTCCAGGAATCCCTCCATCTCAGCAGCAAGGGTCTTCCCTGCTGGGTGTGGGCCAAGGCAGGACCTGTGCTATGCGCTGCACGTGCGCCCAGTCCTACAGCCTCCACAGGAGGAACCTCCTGCTGAAGAACTAACACAGAGCCCTGTCAGGGAACAGTGCTTTCCCAACCCAGCAGATGCAGCAAAAACCCTTCTTGAAAGAGCTGTTTGCTAAGGAAAAAACAATTGGCACACTAATTAAAAGTGACTGATTAAAGGACTGAAAAGGAATTACTCATCGTAATCATTAAATGCGGCACCTGCAGAGCTCTCCTTGCTATCGGAGCGCCAGCATCCTCCGCTCCACAGCGGCAACACGGCTGCTCAGCACTGACAGGAGCATGGAGCAGCCCTGACTGGCACAGCAAGGCCTCCCCTCCAGCACAGCCCTGCAGCCACCAGCACAACCCTGTGGCCACCAGCACAACCCTGTGGCCACCAACCCAACCCCACGGCCACCAGCCCCGCTCATCCCAAGGAGTTGCTATGAATTGATCCACTGCAAGGCAGTGACAGTCAGTGTGACAGTAGGCAGAGCAGAGCAACACAGCAACACAACACAGCTCAGCACCACTCAGCACGGTCTGCCCTTACCTGGGTCTGCCACAGACAGCTTCTCCAGGTGCTTCATCCTTTCCATCCCTTGCCAAGAGGCAGCCGTGATCAGCACAGAGCAGGGACCTGCCCCAGGGAGGTCCAAGTGTTTCTGCCTCCGTGGTACCCTGTGGGTGATGTGAGTTATCCCGGGTGACATTCCAGGAGCTTTGTAGCACAGAGGGTTGCTGGAGCCAGGGAAGGGACAAGGCCAAGGGCTTCTCAGTGGGACAACACAAGCGTGAGACTTTCTGACAAGTGGTAGTGTGGGAGACCTGGTTTAGGGAATTTTTGCTGAGATTTTGGGTGACCATGTCAGGTTGTGCACAGCCCCAGTGAGAAATGTTGTTCTTTGTCTGCTCAGACTGATAAGGGATAGTCAGTGTTAGGGAGGGGGAGCAAGGAGCAGTGGCATGGACAGACCCTTCAGGTGTTCCTGACACTGGGGAGCAGGTTGGCTCTCAGTGTGGTCAGGACATGGCACTTTGCAGCCCACCCTGCTCCAGGCCCCAGGCAGGAGCAGAATCCCGGGTTGCCTGGGTGAGGAGAGCAGCAAGAACAGCCTGTGCTGAGCCGCAGGCTGGGGACAGGCTGGGCAGCACCAGAGGTGGCTCCGAGCCAGTGCTTCTGGCCTTCTCTTTACTCCACAGCCACATTCCAGCTCTGGCTGGCTAACCCACCTCTGCAATCCAACCCTATGTGCTCTGACTTTACTAATCAACCAAGGGTTAGAATAAGAGCCAGCAGAGATAGTGAGAGTCAGCCCATCCATGTTAAGTCCATATATTCCCAAGCAGAATGTAAGTGCAACTGTAGGACTGGAAATATGCTTTTCTTTGGCTTTTGGTCAACGTGCCTCCATCCTTTTCCACAGTCACTCATATTAGATTGGATATTAGGGAAAATTTCTTTGCAGAAAGGGTAGTCAGGCACTGGAACAGGCTGCCCAGAGTAGTGGTGGAGTCACCATCCCTGGAAGTGTTCAAAAAACATATGGACATGGCACCCGTGGGCACGGTTTAGGGGCTTGGCAGTGCTGGGTTAATGGTTGAACTTGATGATCTTAAAGGGCTTTTCCAACTTTAATGATTGCATGATTCTATGGACATCTACCCAGATACCGAGCTGACAGAAATGGACCCTCTTTTCTAGTAAGACACTGTCGGTGCCACACACAGGCCCTGCTTCTACTGCCATGTCCTGCACTGACCAAGGCAGGGTCTCACTTTAACCATCATTCTGTACAGATGTGTCCAACTGTTGAGCCACCATGTTCCTTATGTCCATCTTGGGGTTCCTCTTAGTTGACAGTGATGTGGCATTTGGGTCAGTCTTTACATCTTTGGGAGTCATGATGGACTCGGCCTCTTGCTGACTCCAGCTTCCATAAATCTTAGGCAGGATAAGTGCACGTTGTCCTTGTGTTCAGGGCACCTTCCTGTCAGGTGAACAGGAAGAGGAACAGCCCCTGCTGTGTGCTGTAACCTCGTTTCCCTGCTCCCATGACCCAAACAACTCCTCTGCTGACAAGGCATCTCTCCAGGAACCTTCTGGGCTCCAAGAGAGGAGCGCCTTCCTCACAGCTCGGCAGGACTGGATCCTTCACTTTCCATTGTTGAGCTGCAGCCATCTCTAAGGTGGCAATAGCAAGGATCAGGAATGCCACATCAGTCATTTCAAGGTCTTCTCCAGCCACACCTGAAGGCCAACAGAATCACACAGGCTACAGCAGAGCAGGCTGTGGCCCTCCTCTCCTAGGCTCAGAGGGGCAATAATCACGAGCTGATTCTCCAGTGAGGCTTTGCTGCAGAGCGTCTGAGACCCCAGTTCACCAAAACTGTCTTGAATCACATGGGGAAGGGTCATCAGTTCACCAGCAAGACAACCCTGAGCAAGCAACAACATGGGAGTGGGCATACCACCCTGGATGGACCCTTGGCTGCTTCCTCCATCATTCTGTGCCTTCATTGCCTGGAAACTCAGGGATCCCAGCTCCCCCCTGCTCCCCACCATTCCCTTGCTCTGCAGTCCACTTGCCTGAGCTTACAGCACCTCTCATGGCCTTCCATGCATTGCCTTCAATCCCACCCTGTCATACAGCAGCCATGAGCGTCCCACCCATGAGAATGGGAAGAAGAGGGAGATGCTGGAGGGAGAAAGAGGGATGATGGAGGTGAATGGCTGGTCAGTAACATAACGTAGTTGTGCTGGTGGCACAATTGTTCATTTGCAATTCCTTGGGGCGTTGATGCTGATATTAATTAAAAGCAATTATAGTGCCACTTTCTCAGTGCAAGAGCAGCATGCAAAGGGAAAAGCAGTGTTACACACCAGCATGCTTCTTCTTCCAGAGCTTCAATGGCATCGTTTAGTATGAGGAACCTGCTAGGTGAGGGGAGGCCTGGCACCCAGACGTTTTCCTCCTCCCACATATCAGATGTGCAAAGGGGTGCCTGGATTGTTCTTGGGTGTCTGGGGTACCCTGAGAGTGCTGGTGACAGGCACAGACGTGATGAGTGATGTCAGCACTGAACAGATACTTCCATCCCAGTAGCTACTGGTGGTGATACAGGATGCTGGGTGCTTGTGGTGGATATCTGTGCACCCAGGAGGGATGCTGAGACCATTCCTAGCAGATGCTGATGGCTTCCATGATGGACATGAGTGGGTCTAGTGGTACATAGTGCTACCCTCCATCACAGCTTTAGAGCAGGACAGCGATAGCAGGTGGCAGCAATCAGTGGTGCTGATGCTCTGGGCGGCTGCAGGCAGCACTGGCCATGGATACTGGCTGTGCTGGTGGCTGTCACAGGCTCTACACCTCTGAATCACTGGCTCAAACCTAGCACAGCTCACTAGTAGCTGGAATTCACCTTTCCAATGGAAAGAGCTGTGAAACGGCCAGATGGTGTCAATGCAGTGGCTGCTGATGGCTGTCTGTGGGACCTGGATGTGTCACAGGTAGTCCTGTCACAGTCACACAGAGCTGCATCCACACAGTGCTGGGAGCAGTGGGCTGTTGGCAGTGACCTGGCACCTCACTGACATCTTGAGCTCAGGAATGTCTGGATTTGGGGTGGGGAGTTGTTCCTTGCTTTTAAGAGCTGATATCTCCACAACAGAGGCCTCCTGGGTTAGGAAGGGGCACATGAGCTGCACTTTCTGGATCAGCATGTGTCTCTGCTTTCATGGCCCTGGCCCAGACTCAGCAGCAGGAAACAAAAAAACAGGTGTTTTGGTGTAGAAGACAGATGAGCTCTGGGAACAGATGTGGCTGCCCTTCCTCCTGTTTGGCTGTCCCAGGGCCTGCGCCTTTCCTTTAATCATTCTCTCCACAGTATTGGGGTTCAGGTGGGAAGGTGATGAGGGTTTGTACCAGATTTAGGAGGGTGGTCTTCTGATTTTCCCAGGCTTTCCATTCTTCTGTCTGTTGGGATATCCGCCATGAGAGCCTCTCAGTGGACAAAAAGTCCTCTTATTCTCTACTTGCACTGTACCTATCCATCTATCTAGTCTTTGCTTCCTTGGAGCACATTCTAAGGAGGACTTTTGAGCATGTTTGAAGGAAACACGGTGTCTCTGCCATAACCCAAGCATAAATGCACCTGGGATGTCTGTAATCCACCCAGGCATGAGTTAACCTGAGGATAAAACCCCTGTTGCTGGACGGTGGCAGGTGACAGAGCGGAGTCTCATGGGCACTGCAGTGCCCATCTCTCTACAAAGAGCTGTTGTTTCATCTCTGGCACTGGGGCACCAGTTTGGTCATCTTTTGCATCATCAGAGAGGCAGTCAGGCCCAGCACTCAGATCCAGCTTTCTTCGAAAAATTGCCAAGGTTCATATCCTTGTCCCGGCTTTCCATGCATCCTCCCAGCCAAGAAACTGGGGTTCACCTATTTTAATCCCCCCTTGAGCTCTAGACAGGCCTTCTCAAACCCAGATGGCCACCTCTGTTCAATTTGGAATGAAAAAGCTGTCCTAGGAAGGCTGACTCCTCTTTTGAGTTCCCATGCCATTCCCATCTCTTACTTCCCAGCAGCAAGAGGCTGAGTTCCTCAGTTTGTCCCAGAACCTCATAGTCCAGGACAGAAAGGCTTGGATATTTGTTGATGTAAATCCCAAATAGTATTTAACCTCACTGATTAGGTAACTCAGGCTATGTTCACTGTGTGGTGCATAGGATTTTGAGGACACTAAGAATCACTGGGGGGGTTTTCCTTTCTTTATTTACCGACTTTTCCTGCAGGGAGTATTTTTCCAGTTGTTTGCAGTGTGGCTGATGGTGGATGGCAGGAAAGGAAGAAGCACAAGGCTTTAGCTGCAGCACAGTAGCACCTAGTGACCAGATGGGAGAGGTTTACAGGGTTTCCAGTGTGAGCTGCTCGAGCAGGGGTTCAATGAGCAGCATCACTAGGTGAGAGTCAGACGCGGGTTTTGGCAGTGCATAGCTGGGACACGCCAAAGGGAACACCAAAGGCTGCCATCTGCCACCCCAGCCAGGTGTTTATCCCCAGGATATTCCTTTGTGCCTCTCCAGTGTCTGCTCTCCCAGGGCTCAACTCAAGGGCACAGCCCAGAGCATGAGGCACAGAGCATGAGGCACAGGATCCCCCCTGCCCAGGGTTGCAAAGGGGGTCCTTAGGGGGTTATTCCATGACAAAGAAACAAGGGCAGGAAAGTCAAAGGGCACTTTCCCATGAAGGGGATCACCCCAGCCATGAGGCCCCAGACAAGGAGCAGGGGCACTTTGGATGTTTTCCTCCCCACTTGGCTGATTTCCAGTCCATCCTCTCAGTCCATGTGACCCACAGAAGGACATGGGACTCACTTCCACATCTTCCCCTGCTCCCATGGGCATTGCCTCTGCTTCCTCACATAGGGTGCTGTCTCCTGTTTGCCCTGTGTCTTTGCTAGGACTGAACTGGCACAATCTCAGTGTCAGGCAGAACTATCCTGTGTTTACGGCATCCAGATTGTGGCTTGGGATGTTCATCAGGAAGATGCCTCTCTGATCTCTGTGACCTGAAGATATTTTCCCTTTTCTCTCTGCCCAGCAGGTCTTCATGAGGGACAGCCCTGGAGCCCAGAGAGACACATGGTGCACAGTATACTGAATCCGGCCTAGTCCTCTAGCCCAGCAAGCTGTGAGAGGTACAGTATGGCCCAGGGGTGACTTTGGGACTACAGAAACAGGGATGTGGGGGACAGACCCAGCTGTGTGTTTGTGGACAAGGGTAGTGGAGCAGGAGGGAGGAGGAGACTGGGGAAGGGGAGCTGGGAGGGTGATTCAATGACAATTCTCCAACCATCTAGTAGTGAATCCTGCAACACGCACCTCGCAAAATAAAGTTATGAAATCTCATCCCTATTGCTATAGTAACGTCACGCCTCCGCGCTGACCCACTTTGAGACAAAGGAAGTGTTCCTGAGCTCCAAGCATGCAGGATGCTGTGGATGGTCCCAGTCTGTGCTCTGAGGGAATGGTAGAGGGAGCTGCTGGCTTCTCCCTCCCGCTCCTCTTTGCCCCAGGACCCTCACGCAAGAGGAGCTGCTTTGTTTAAGGCACTGAGCAAATCCGCTGCCAAAGAGCATCTCTATCCTGCATCCCAAATGCAGGGAGGGCCCTGCCTAGCATCATCTGGACCTGTCTGGCTTCATTTGGACATTTAAGCAGTGAGAACATCTGTCCTGGAGCAAAGCAATATCCTTGCACAGCAGCAGAGACCTGGTGGTGCAGCAGTGACAGCCCTCATCATTTGGAGCATGCTGTAACTACTCTGCCACAAACATCGAGGGCAAGGAGATACAGAATCATAGAATCATGGAATATCCTGAGTGAGAAGGCACCCACAAGGACCATCAAGTCCAACTCCTGGCCCTGCACAGGACACCCCAAATTTCCTGCCATGTGCCTCAGAGCATTGTCCAAACCCTCCTGGAGCTCTGGCAGCCTTGAGGCCGTGCTCACTGCCCTGGGGAGCCTGGTCAGTGCCCAACCACCCTCTGGGGGAAGAACCTTTTCCTGAGATCAAACCAAACCCTCCCCTGACACAGCTCCACCTGTTCCTT
The DNA here is from genome assembly GCF_001604755.1 of Lepidothrix coronata. Classification (NCBI taxonomy): domain Eukaryota; kingdom Metazoa; phylum Chordata; class Aves; order Passeriformes; family Pipridae; genus Lepidothrix; species Lepidothrix coronata. The sequence goes on from NW_016690440.1 coordinate 385,733, forward strand.
CGAGTCCTTTCACTGGTCACAGAGAGCAGAGATCGGTGCTGCCCCTCCACTGCCCCTCGTGAGGAAGCTGCAGACCCTGATGAGGTCTGACCTCAGTCTCCCCTTCTCCAGGCTGGACCTCCTCCTCCCCGTTGTGGTCCTTGGTGCCCCCAGTCTGGGGACTGCTGCTTGCTCTGGCAGCACAGTGAGGCAGGAAGACTCAGATGGGGCTTGGGCAGGGTGGTAGCACAGGAGGCCAAGCAGAGTGTCTGCCTCCCTCTCTGTCACAAGTTTTCAGTTCAAATGTGGACTCCCTGGGAGTCATAGCATAGGCAAGGCAAGGGCTTTGCTCCATAGAGGTCTTTGCAAACATTCCCCCACCCACTCCAGGCACCTTGAACAGCCCTGACCAGAATAGGTCAGGTTTGGTCTAGAATGTTCTCATTAGCTGCTTTTCCACATGAGCAGGACATGACCACCCTTGTGGTCTCCAGGATGTGCCCCAAGTGCAGGTGGGTTTCAAAGACAAAGACACGTTTGCTGCCCTGGTCCTTCCATTCCAACCACCTCATCAGCTCTCCTGCTCTCTTACGGAAAACTCCCTTTATTATCTGTCTCATTTAATGCTTTGCATTTCTTGCTTCAGAGCAGATCCCATGTCATGGAGAACTTTGAGAAACTTCTATTTAGGGACAGACAAATAGGTTGTGAAGTTTCTGGGGTTTTGCTCCCTTAAGAGTTGATTATATTACCAATGACATTAGCATGGAAATAAGTTCTCTGTGTCTCTCAGGAGTTCATCTGCTCCTCCAGCTTAGCCAACACCTGAAGTTAAAAATCTCTGTCATATTACAACCTTTGACTTTCACAGCATTGGGCTGTGCTGAAAAAAAAAAAAAAAAAAAA